>NC_063169.1:70477933-70697933 GCF_023159225.1 Perognathus longimembris pacificus | reverse complement strand
GTCCCCACCCTGTCCTCTGCAGATCTACCCACGGTCCCCGCCCTGTCCTCTGCAGATCTGCCCACAGTCCCCACCCTGTCCTCTGCAGATCTACCCACAGTCCCCACCCTGTCCTCTGCAGATCTGCCCACAGTCCCCGCCCTGTCCCTCCTCTGCAGATCTACCCACAGTCCCCGCCCTGTCCTCTGCAGATCTACCCACAGTCTCCGCCCTGTCCCTCCTCTGCAGATCTGCCCACAGTCCCGCCCTGTCCTCTGCAGATCTACCCACAGTCCCCACCCTGTCCTCTGCAGATCTACCCACGGTCCCCGCCCTGTCCCTCCTCTGCAGATCTACCCACAGTCCCCGCCCTGTCCCTCCTCTGCAGATCTACCCACAGTCCCCGCCCTGTCCTCTGCAGATCTACCCACAGTCTCCGCCCTGTCCCTTCTCTGCAGATCTGCCCACAGTCCCGCCCTGTCCTCTGCAGATCTACCCACGGTCCCCGCCCTGTCCTCTGCAGATCTACCCACGGTCTCCACCCTGTCCTCTGCAGATCTGCCCACAGTCCCCGCCCTGTCCCTCCTCTGCAGATCTACCCACAGTCCCCGCCCTGTCCTCTGCAGATCTACCCACAGTCCCCGCCCTGTCCTCTGCAGATCTACCTACAGTCTCCGCCCTGTCCTCTGCAGATCTGCCCACAGTCCCCGCCCTGCCCTCTGCAGATCTACCCACAGTCTCCACCCTGTCCTCTGCAGATCTACCCACAGTCTCTGCCCTGTCCGTCCTCTGCAGATCTACCTCCGGTCTCCACCCTGTCCTCTGCAGATCTACCCACAGTCTCCACCCTGTCCTCTGCAGATCTACCTCCGGTCTCCACCCTGTCCTCTGCAGATCTACCCACAGTCCCGGCCCTGACCTCTGCAGATCTACCCACAGTCCCCGCCCTGTCCTCTGCAGATCTACCCACAGTCCCCGCCCTGTCCTCTGCAGATCTACCCACAGTCCCCGCCCTGTCCTCTGCAGATCTACCCACGGTCCCCGCCCTGTCCTCTGCAGATCTACCCACAGTCTCCACCCTGTCCTCTGCAGATCTACCTCCGGTCTCCACCCTGTCCTCTGCAGATCTACCCACAGTCCCCACCCTGTCCTCTGCAGATCTACCCACAGTCTCCACCCTGTCCTCTGCAGATCTACCCACAGTCTCCACCCTGTCCTCTGCAGATCTACCTCCGGTCTCCACCCTGTCCTCTGCAGATCTACCTACAGTCCCCACCCTGTCCTCTGCAGTTCTACCCACAGTCCCCGCCCTGTCCTCTGCAGATCTACCCACAGTCCTCTGAAGATCTACCTACAGTCTCCACCCTGTCCTCTGCAGATCTACCCACAGTCTCCACCCTGTCCTCTGCAGATCTACCCACAGTCTCCACCCTGTCCCTCCTCTGCAGATCTACCCACAGTCTCCACCCTGTCCTCTGCAGATCTACCCACAGTCTCTGCCCTGTCCGTCCTCTGCAGATCTACCTCTGGTCTCCTCCCTGTCCTCTGCAGATCTACCCACAGTCTCCACCCTGTCCTCTGCAGATCTACCTCCGGTCTCCACCCTGTCCTCTGCAGATCTACCTACAGTCCCCACCCTGTCCTCTGCAGATCTACCCACAGTCCCCGCCCTGTCCGCCTGGCTGACCTGCCCAAGGAGGGGCAGGCTGAGAACTGAAGCACAGAAAGGCTCTGTGCACATCTCTTCAGCTCACTTTCTACCAGGCCACATCTGAAAAGGGCTGTGCTCCTGTGTCAGACACCTGTTCCCTGAAGCTACTGTCTTCATTAGCAAGAATTAATATAGTGAACATAAAATAATTCCTATGTAATAGAAATATTCAAACACTGCAAAAGACAACCAAAAAAGACCAGTATGTTACACACATGTACCCGGCAGCTCAACTGCTCTTACCAATAACAGGGCACAATTGATAAATCAAAGAGCAAGAGACTCTTAGAAAATGGAGGCATAAAGAAAACGAAAGGTTTCTATATATCATCAAGACAAACAAAATAAAACAAATACGCAGAACGATTCAAAAGAAAAAATCTAAAACTGTTAAATGAGGAAATGAAGCAATATTTTCTAAAGTCAGTATAACAATTATGACAAAAATCCTTTTCCATGGTATCATTTTCATAAACTCAGTAAGCATATAAGTATATTTTTATAACTACTCAGAGTCGTTATATTATTTTATGTATTCATTTTATATTGTACTATTTCAGTTTATATTATTCCAGTGTTTTTAAAAACTATTTTAGTGTCAATTGGTTGTATAAGCAATGTTTCATTTGGATATCTCCATATTTGCTTAAAATGTACTCCGATGGAATTTACCTTATCTGTTACCTTCTTCCTTTCTCTTCCATATCCTCGCCTCGAAGACACAAGGATGGAATGAACAGCACAATCGATACCCTCCAAGATTTGATACGTAGAACAGTAAATTCTCTTATGTATGCGGAATTATTAAATGGGATACTTTTATATCGAGACTGGCAACATTTCTTGTAAAGGGCCAGAGAGTAATTCCAGAAGACATTATTCTACTGTATCTTTTCTTTCCAAATGATGAAATAATTATACTTACCAACAAAAGGTGAGTAAAACAGGTAAAACATAATATAATAACATAGAGGAGTGCGTTTGTGTGTTTTGCTATTTGAGTTATTTCCCACCCAAGGAATTTAAAACGCGATGCAGCTAATGGAACCCGTTCCTATAAATGATGTGTCATTTCGTCACTTCGGGGAACTGTAGCGCCATTCTCAATGCGTAGATGGCGCTGTAGATAGTCGTGTCAGCCTCGGTGGTAGGTAACACTACAGCCCGAAATGCCGTGGAGCGCACACAGAGTCTGGACATTCATCTGCAGGAAGCTCAAGCAGAAGAGACATTTGTCTGCTGAAGCTATTTATTCACTTTGGCTTGTTTACTCCTGTCAATTTGCGTTGGCAACCCTAATGCTGTTTTGGGTTAATGCAGTAATTGATTAAATAGATGAGTTTCTTCCTGAAGTTCATATTGAACCAATACCCAGGGTAACCGTTAGGATGAACTATAATATTAGAACCGACATGCTGTAAAACAAGATACTTTTTCAGACGTTTGCATCAATGTAGTCGTGATCATTCGTGTGTATATTTGGCAGATCATTTTTTAAAATTTAAATTTTATTGGGTTCTTATTATTCCCCCAAATCCTGAGTAGTGATGTTAAAATATCAACATTTGGAGGGGTGGGGTGGTAATTGGGTTTTATCCCTTAAATACAGCTCAGAAAACAATGGTTTTCTTTAGCATTTTTCTTCAGTTTGCCACACTGAAATCTAACAACTTTTAAACTTCCTTGGATAGATTGTAATGGTAATATATTTATAACACTCATCTTGATTTTTCTTCTAATATCACACTCAATCTTGACAAGAGAATTCATGATTCTGTATTTTGTCAATTGGTTTATGATTTAAGGTGTGGCTAAGACCACAGTGATGTGGTTGAAAGAACACGGGATATAAGTCAGTGTGTGTCTAGCCCAGGTTGGCAAAGCTAATGGTCTGCAGATCCAAGACTCAAAGTCACCTTCCTTCTCCAAAGCCTGTGTTCTCATGCACTGAAAAAGTGCACTACTCCAGAGGTAGAAAATATCCTCAACTTATTTTCACTGCTTAGTTTGATCTGCAATGAGGATGTATACGTTTTCCTTTGGAAGGCCTGCTGACTGTCAACCACTCAGTAATTCGCAGTTGTTAAATTTTTATTTAAGATAGCTGTAAACCTCATGAAGTCACAAGAGATAAAACAGGAGTGCTTGAGACTCTGTGGCCCACTCTCCCCCAGTGTGGACTCTTGTGGGACCAGGAGACTCACAGTGCTGCTGTCATGTCACAGAACACTCCCTTGTCATGAGCTGTCTGTCACCTGGCTACCTTCCGGTCATTACACACCTTCCCTTCCTTCCCCACCCACCGGGTAACCTCTGGCTACTCCTGGTTCCTTAGCTCTCCAAAATGAGATTATACAACCTGTAACCCTTTGAGGTTAGCTTTAAAAAAAAATGCTCAGTACTGTTCATCCAACATGTTGTATGTATCAATTGATTCTTCTTCTTTATTGCTAATAAGTATCCCACAGTAAGGATATACCACATTTTAACATAGGGAGCTAGAGATTGAAAGACAAAGTGAATAGGCTGTAATGTTAAAAGTAAAGGCATACAATTTCATATTAAAGGGAAGTAAATCTTGATTTCCTTTCTTAGGTAATGAATAGTATGTTCTACGGTAGCCAAATTCAGACTAGAAAATATTTCCATTAAATATTTTTGTCTAAAATTAAGCATTCGAGAGAAGTTACCAAAGTAATTCTTTTCCTTAAAAGTTATTTACTCCACTTTGCGGGGCTGGGAATATGGCCTAGTGGCAAGAGCGCTTACCTCGTATACATGACGCCCTGGGTTCGATTCCCCAGCATCACATATACAGAAAACGGCCAGAAGTGGCGCTGTGGCTCAAGTGGCAGAGTGCTAGCCTTGAGCAAAAAGAAGCCAGGGACAGTGCTCAGGCCCTGAGTCCAAGGGCCAGGACTGGCAAAAAAAAAAAGAAAAAAAAAGTTATCTACTCCACTTTGGAATGCCAACTGGGATTTTGATTCGGCAAGCCTAGTAGTAATATAAGATTAAGTAGGACTGAGGACTGTGAAGGGAATAAAATATTACCAAGACTTATGAATAGAATTTCAATTATTTTGTCATGTTCTTTTTTTCAACAGAGAAGAGTTGTTAATTCAGTTGTTATTTTAAAAGTAAGTTATTTCTTGATAGGTGTTTAGTTTTTTTCCTCAATTCCAATCCTTGTACAGAAAACAGTCTTTGTATCTGATGGACAGTTTTTTAAGAAATCTCTTAAAAAATGTACTATAATGTAGTAGTTTTAACATTTAGAATGGATTAGTCCAAATATGAGATTTCAGAAGTCTGAAACACAACTTAAAGAATTACATCTAGAAAGCTTGGTTTAGAATTGCTCTTTAGATTCTAAAGTATTAAAAGTAAACATTTCAGTTTGGATGGCAAAACCTCATTTGTGATTTAAAAAACATACTTAAAATGGAAGTATAAAACTTAAACAAACCAAAATACTACTATAAATATTTATGCTCAGGTTGTGTGAGCACTTGGCATCATGTTTTCTGGAACAAATGCTTTGGAGGTTCAACTGCTCGACATAAAAGTTCTTGCTTTTGGAAAAAAATTGTCAGAGGAAGAGGTGAGTAGTAAGAATAACAAGTTGTGATTTTATTTTTTCCATAATAGTTAATGATGTTGAACATCATTTCAGATTACCAGCTGTGTATTCTCTTCAGTGAAATGTTGCTGTTTATTTTTCCCAGGCGATTATTTGTTGCTTTATTCCTGAGTTTTGAGAGTTTTTCATATGTATCAGGAGAAAAATCTGCTTTGACTTTTTTCCCTTGTGTTTTAATTTTACCTTTTTATTTGTCGCTGATTCACTTTGTGTTACTTTTTATGTATGAATCATTTTTTCAATGTCAATGTTTATTTCTTTTAACTGTGGATGTCTATTTGCCAAGTAGCATTGTTGAAAAGGCTGTTTTCCCTCTATTGAATTGACTTCAAAACATCTTTGCATATCAGTTCAGTACATCACATGAGTATGTCTGGGTTATTTACATTGTTTCTTTGTTTTATCATTAGTTCCCTCTACTTCCACTCAGTCTTGGTTAATGTAACTGTGTAATGAGTCTTAAAATTTAGTAGACTTGAGGCTGGGAATGTGGCTTAATGGTAGAGTTCTCGCCTAGCATGCATGAAGCCCTGGATTTGATTCCTTAGCACCACATAAACAGAAAAGGCTGGAAGTGGCACTGTGGCTCAAGTGGTAGAGTGCTAGCCTTGAACAAAAAAGAAGCTCAGGGACAGTGCCCAGGCCCTGAGTCCAAGCCCAAGGACAGGCAAAAATCATTGTAGACCCTTACATTTTTCCTCCCTCTCAAACTTGTTTTATTTTATTTCTTTAGATTTTAATGTAAGGTGTAGAATTATCCTATCAATATCTATACAGATTTGCTGAGAATTTTTTTAAGAACTTTGTTAGGTCTGTATATACAATTTATAAACTATTCACATTTCATTTTTGCCTTCAAATTCATAAACATGATACAGTTTGCATATGTTTAATATATTTTTAATCTTTTACTAGCATTATGTAGGTTTTAGCATATACACTTTGTCATTTTTGTTATTCCAAAGTGGAGCAGATTGTAAATAGAATTTTATTGTTAATTTCATTGTTTGTGTGTTTATTGGCAGTATATAGGAACACAGATGTACTTTTGCATCATTTTATTGTATTCTGTTACTGTCTGAAATGTCCTTACTAATCCTAGGAATCATCCGCTTGTTATAGAGCCATTGGAATCTTCTAAATAGACATTATATCACCTATGGAAAGATAGTATTTCTACACAATCCTTAAAAGAATTTGTTGTGAAGGTGATGTACAGAAGGGTAACAGCTAGGTAAGTCAAATAGAGTACATTTCTTTTTGAACCATGTCAGCCCTTCCCTCTCTCTCTCTCTCTGAGATTTTCCCTCCTGTCACCACCCACAAGTTGTATGGTTCATTTTCAACATAGTCGACAAAATCTTTATTTTTTCCATTTCTTACCCGGGCTTTCTTCTCGGGCAGACTTTCCTGACTTAGGCTGCATTGTAACTGTAAGAACATACTTCCACATTTGTTCTCTAGTTTAGGATGGAAAAATTCATGTCTTCACCATTAAGTGTGACCTCAACCATTAGACTTTTTCATAGAAATATTAAAGTAGGAATAAAGGAAAACTTCAGCTGGAAAAGTTACCAGGGTCACATTCTCCCATAATACTGTTCAACCGAACGATTCTATTTCCGCAGTTAAAGCTGAGTCCTGTGCAATCTCATTTAATAATGAACATCATATTCTGGGATTCCTCTTCTTGTTCCTATGACAGAGAAGCCAATCTTGGCAGATGCAGTCAAATGACTATTCTATGCATAATTTCATAAATCAAATGACAAAGTACATGCTGGTTGGTCTCATAGTTCTGTATATTGATTATAATTCGTTATCACTTCATGATCAAGTCAATTGACTCCCATCAGATCTTTTCCCTTGGAATACGTCAGGCAATCTTTTCAAGGTCAAGTGTGCGTGTGTGTGTGTGTGTGTGTGTGTGTGTGTGTGTTATTATCTGCCTTTCAACCACTCAGAAATAAAAATGATTCTTTTCAGTGCCTAGCAACTAGCTTATTATAGATACAAGATTGCAAACTAAAAGCTATTACTGCGTATATTTTATTATCCATTTTTGTTTCCTAATAGTGACTAAATCTAAAATGGTTCACTTTTATTTTTAAAGAACACAAAACAGAGTTAATATAGACCAATATATTTCACAGTAGGAAATTTGTAGCTAACCTGAATTCTGACAATAAAACTTTGACACTAGTTTATACAATCTACGCATAAAAACCAGGAACAGAAAATGTCACATTCAATGACATTTCATTTGTGTGGCTTCTAAATTCAAACTCTAACCTCAGGGAAATTCAGATTAACATGGTTGCAAGTGGGAGAAGGAAAGGTAGGTATGAGGGCACAGAGAACAGGTGGTTATTTTGTTTTACAAAATAATCTCAAAATAAGGGGGAATAGTTCACTCAAGGGAAGAGGTCTCTGTTAGGTGGAATGATGGCTAGCGGGAGGTCTGTAGAAGAAAGGAACTCTTCTATCTCTCATGGCTAGTGTTAGATAACCCATGAGGAAACTGAAACAGAAAGAAAGGAAGCAATTAATGTAAAAAGAAAAAAAAAAGCTAGGACATGCTTAAACTATTTGACAAGAAGAGGGAGACATATTTCTCCCTTCTCCCCATTATGTATTTGATATTATAATTTTAGAAATTATATTTCCCTTTTCTCAGAGTCAATTTTTTTCCTACCTGTGACCCGGTGAGTACAGACATTTGTTCACATTTTACCAGTTTCTTGATTGTTTTTGGATCAAGTTACCAATTCTTCTGTTGTGACGTCACCTTTGTTTCTTTTGTTCCACAATGTCCTACTGCAATTGTAGCTAACTTTTGCATACGTAATAGGTATTCGTTTTGTGTTTTATTGACAGAAATCTAGTACAGAAATAGATTAGGTGATAGATCTTAGCTAAAAACAATTTAACTGCATATGATAGCATAAACCCAGTAAGCTTTTCAGTTATGTGGTGGTCTAGTTACAAAGCAAACCTGTGTTGTTTGTTACACTCAATGGTCTAATGACCCAAGGTAGAATTCACGTATGCAAGTAGCTTTAAAGCAAAGTTTTCAGTGTAAGAAAAACTGTAAACTGGAAGGTATCTTAGAAACCTAACATATCACAGCGAACTTGAGGTAATGATGGCTTAGGGGAGATGCACGTTTATTTACGGCAGATGCATATTTACACGGAGACGTATTTTCACTGAGATATATTTATTGGCAGGAGAAGCAGCACTTCCTCTTCCAGAGCGCTGTCTGCCCTGTGATTTCTGTGCTCTTATTCATGGAGTGTCTGCTGTGGTAGGCTGGAGTTCAAATAAAACACGGCCCCTGCTATGACGGGGTGAAGCCTCTCAGCTGGGCGTACCGGGCTCCCTCCCAACTCAGCCCTGCCAACTCCCGAGTGGGCTCTCCTGTCAGTCCTATGCATCTCTATGGTTAAATTACACCCTTGCTCTCAGACATGTCCACTTTACATCTTCCCCGCCTCTACTCAAACCTCCAGCACTGCTCACGGAAGAAACTAGAAGAGCCAGCCTGTCTCCCCGGGGCCTGGACTGCTCTGCCTTCCTCCTAAAGATAGGTGAGTAGCTCACAGACATCCCCAAACACTGTGCTTACCCTGGATGCCCCCCTTCCTCTTGCCTTCCCCAGTATTTCAGCCTTGCATTTGTAAGCCTGCAATTCAATTCGGTTAACCAGACCTCTGTTGGATATGTGCTATGTTCAAGGCAGAGATCAAACAGCAGTCAGCAAAGTAGTGTCCACACTTACGAAATCTGTGCTGTTTATAGTAACTGGGGTCTGATATCAAAGAGCGTCAAAGGAGAAGCAAAGCTCTGAGTAGAGAAAGGAGCGCCAAGGTCTGCATGACAGGAAAGCAGCCTTCGGGAAGGAAGGGCGTTTGAGCTGAGCTTTGAGGGCCGTGTCCACTGTCCAATCGTGTAGCACCCTGGCTAAGTTTTAATCAAATCCTTTCAGGCCTTAGGGGAGAGAGTAACAGACTAGAGATTTCGCAGCAGGGACTGACTGGAGCCACTGCCCATGTAAGTCTCTGCTGGTGGCATGGCCTGTACCAGCTGCATGACATTTCTATATCTTAGCTAATCATGAAATGGAAAAAATGAATCTATCGTCTCAGAGTGGCTTTGGAACTGCAATCTGCATGGGTGTTGGGCTGGACTACATGCACATAAAATGTGTGCTCTCATGTTCACAACAGAATTATGCACAGTAGCTAACACGTGGATACCACGCCAGTGTCTATCAAGTGGTAACTCAAGAAATAAGATGTAGCCTATCCTGTGACAGAACAGTCTTGGAAAAGAAGGAGGGACTGGTAATATTACCATTCACACCACATGTTACCAGTACAAACCGCTGAGCGAATAGTTGTTGTGAACATTGTGTTACGTCAGAGGAATCAGTCATGAGAGCCACTTATGGTTCTATCTCAGGGAAGTTTCCAGAAGTATGCCTACAGAAAGGCAGAGAGCCGATGGCAGCTGCCTTGGGGTCAGGAAGTGTGGGGCTTCTTCTTAATACCATGAAGATGTTCTAACTTCCCTAACAATGTTGGCTGCGGCTGTATGGAAAGACATGGAATTGTGCACCTCCAGCAGGTGATTTCTATGGTATGTAAATTGGAATACAATTTCTGTGGTGTCCAAAAGCCCTTCTACTTTATGGTACTCAACATCACCAATTTCAATTATGACAAAACAAAGTCCACGGGAATGCCAGCTCTCGTTTCGGGGTTGCTTCTCGGTCCCTGTGTGCTTCACAGCAGTCTGGGAAGGTTCTCCGGCCTCCTTCTCCTTCCGAGAACTGGGACAGCGACAAGGAAATCTGCCTGATGTCAGCACTAGCGAAATCAAGAGTTGGAATTTAATATGGAAAATATGAATCCCGAGAACATATCACTAACAATTTTTTTATTTAGATTTTTAAATTATCTTTAAGTAGTTGTACAGAGGAGTTGCCATTTAAGTCCATATATGCATAGTGTCACTCCTTTTCCCCATTCCTCCCCTACCCACCTCTTCCCTCCTCCTTGGGCAGGCTATGCCGTCATTCCCCCCTCTTCTCCTCTTCATTTGTCCACGTTCTTACTACTAACAATTTTGCTGAGACTTCAGGGTCATTAGGAGAGCAACATTTTAAAGTGCTGCCGGGCTTCTCGCTCATCTCTGAAGGGACAGCCACGTACCTGCTGGTTGAGGTTTGTTCCTGGGGCGTTGGTCCTCTGTTTCCCCTTCTGTTTCCCTCGTACTAGTGATGCCCACTTGCACTAGCAACAACTGAGCTCACAGTGCAACTTACGTGGCCAGTCTGGATTTACCAAACGTGCGACGATCCAGCTGTCCTGGGGTCCCCTCGTGAAATGGAATCCTTAGTAAACGGCACCCTACTGTGGTGTGGAGACAGCTGTCCTGCGTTCTCGTAATGGCGGCAGAGTCCCTCCAGACACAAGCACGCAACTGGTCACCACGGTGGGACCATGGTGGGCTTACCTGGCTAGACCGTCTTGAGACTAAACGTCTCTCTCCTGTGTACCACTTCCTTTCCTCTGGCTATGACGCTGTCCTGCTGCTGTGGTCGAGTAAGACAACACTGAGCTGTTTTTGGTCTTGATGTCTGCCTGATTCTGGAATCACAGAAACAATCACCATCCAACGCAAGTGGCTTTCTCATTTTAACACGTCCATTTCCGCATGCATCCTGCGATGTCCACCTGCTCTGGCAAGGGCTTCTTGCCATCCACTCGTCTTCTTCTCCAGAACTGCTTCTGGTCTTAACTCTGCGGTGCCCTGCGTTAGTATTTCTGAAGCGTCCACCTTTCCTACTGCAGCCTTAGCACGTGGGGGCTGCCGGTACGCCGCTTCCGGTGAATGCGCTCCTTTGTCTTATCGGCACCACCAGTGCGCCAAGGGGCCTTCCTTCCGACGCAGCCCTGCGTGCTTACAGCCGTACAGTGGATGGTTCACCCCCATCGCTCTCCCTCCTCCCTCCTGCTTCCCAAACCAATCTCCATCCGCTTTATGGTCCATTTGTAAATGTGCCTGAGGAATGATCAATTCACTCTCCTTGATCCTCTCCACTCCACCCCCCTCCACTAGCCTGGCACCTCAGACTCGATCTGTTCTACATTCCAGTCATTCCTTTTTAAGGAATATGCTAATAGTTTAAAGGAGTTTTCCTGTGGTATTTAACCCATGCATATAAAATTCCAAAGAGAAACAATGCCACAGATGTTATCAATTTAGATTTTAATGAAGTGTTTGGTAGCATGGTGACTTTCTTTTCGAATTAGGTCAAAAGCCATCTGTAGTACAAAAAAAAATTCCTGCTCTAGGAAAAATGATTACAGAACCTAACTCTATGTCATGCTAAATATCCACAACACACAGTTTGAGGGTAACACACAGCTTAGTCAGACTTCTACACCGATTGCTCAGATGAGATGTAGCCAACTACTGCTAGTGAAGAAAGAATTTGACATGGTCAATGACAATGTCTATCAAGAAAGAATATACATACGGAGGCAAACAAAAATAAATAAACACTAGAAGCTGGAATGAATAAATACTAACCAGCACGATATTTAATAAGCATTTGAAGTTGTATGTCTCGCATTTCCTTTGTCCACACAGTTTTATTTATTTTCCAAGTTGCATCTGTTTTTGGTTGGTTGGTTGGTTTTGGTTTTCTGTGATACTTGAAAGGCTCGGTCCCAGCCATCCCCGGGGACCATGCGGAGACAGTCACAGACAGGAGAAGAAGGTTCCTAAGGGGGGTTATTAGTGGGGCCATACCTCCCACGGGAGAGGGAGCTACATGGCGGCTGGCTTCTGCACCTTATCCAGGCGGCAGCTTCTCTGGGGCTAATCGGGAAGTAGGTAGGTCTTAATGGCGAGTGGGAGTGGCCCGCTATAGCGCTGGGGCAGGGGGTTTAGGTGTGGGTGGACCCGGGGGCTCATGGGAGGAGCTGAGGACCTGAGGCGGGGGAAACGCTAACAATACTGAGGTTTGAACTTAGGGACGTGCACTGGCTAGTCTACCGCCAAAGCACTGTCTACAGGCCGTTTGGCTTTAGGTATTATTCAAAGAAGGTCTCCTAGTGATGTTCTCACTTTTGCTTGGGCTACCCTGGACCACCTTCTTTCCTGCCTATGCCTCCAGCATAGCTGGGATTATGGTTAGCACCATGACTGACCCGCTGGTTTGGTTGAGATGAGCTCTCACTAAGGTTTTCCTAGAGCCGAGCTAGCTTCAGATGCTTATCCTTCCAGTCTATGCCTCCTCTGGGTCTGGGACTACAGGCGTGAGCCTCCATTCCTGGATGTTGTTTTCATTTTCTTTCAAGAATCAGCAGACATGCTGGACATGGCGGCACACACCTACGATCCTAAAACTTGGAAGGCACAGAGAGGGGATTGTGAGTTCAAAACCAGCCTGTAAAACATAGCGAAACCTGCCTCTAAAGAAGAACAAAACAAAAAGAAAGAAAAGATAATGGTGCATCAATTCTTTAAAAAAAAAGTTTTTGTTACAACAGAGGTGACGTACAGAGGGGTTACAGCTATGCAAGTCAGGTAGTGAGTACGTTTCTTGTTTTGTTCTGTTTTTGTTGCCAGTCCTGGGCCTTGGACTCAGGGCCTGAGCACTGTCCTTGGCTTCTTTTTGCTCAAGGCTAGCACTCTGCCACTTGAGCCACAGCGGCACTTCTGGCCTTTTCTGTATATGTGGTGCTGAGGAACCGAACCCAGGGCTTCCCAGCCCATGAGTACATTTCTTTGTGAACAGTGTCACCCTTCCCTTGATCTCTCCCAGTGCCGCGCTCCCCACCCTCTCCCCACAGGCCGTACAGCTCATTTTCAGCGTAGAGTCTGGTGAGTATCACTGCTGCATTTGTTCGCCCTTCGTCCATCCATTTCTGTGTCTCCCCTTATCTTCCCCCCAAACAGTAAACTACATGTGAGACACTATAGTATGGAGGTCAGATCTGGCCAGCGCCGTCATTGGCCACATGGTGAGTTGTACTGTCTGGCAGCCTGTGTTCATGGCTGTGCCTGAAGTCCTAGAGGAAGGGAAGTCCCACCCCCAGGTGATATGTGTTTGCCAATCCCTGGAGACAGGGGTGGGCCCTTATCCTATAGGTTACCCAACCTGTCAGTCAAGTGCCCAGGACTGGGAGCCTCCTGTGACCCCGCCCCCCAGCTCAGGTGCCATCGATGGCACCATGCCACGTACCTCCCTGTTTGTGTCCTGTGTCTTGGCTCGTCTCCGGTCACCATGGCGTCCCAAGTCAGCTCTCTGTTGGAGCTGATTGGTTTGCTGGTATGGTTTTTGTTCTTTCCTCCCTCTCTGGCCTGTTTCCTGACAGTGTTAAGAGTATCTGTGGGCTGCAGGCCTCTGTATCGACTGGCTGCCTGCAGACTGCTAATGCTCTAATTTAGACTCCAACATTGGATCCTTCCAAACGTGGCTTCTCCGGTAATTTATATAACAACAAAAGATACAGAAATCAAAAACAGCCACAAAAGAGAGAGAGAGAGAGAGAGAGAGAAAACACCTCTTGCTTCCATTTCTTGGAGTTCATTTTCAATAAACATTATTAAAGAGCCCTGGGGATGGGGGCCGGCACTTGTAGGCTTTTATCTCCACATTGAAGAGAGGAAGGGCCAGGGCTGAGCCCCCTGCTCAGAGGAGGGCTCCGAGTCCCTTGTATTACAACCTTCAGAAGCAGCCGTGCTTTCGAGATGATATTCTGGACACAGAAAGCTGGCACAAAGATAAATGTACTGAGATTGCAATAGAAACCACAGAGGATGAGTCTCCATTGCGATAGGAGAGAGATGCTGAGATGGAAAAGAAAGTATTTGCTCTTCTGACTTAGATGAAGTAGAATCGCAGTGTTGTTTGCATTTGTGTTTTCGTTATAGCCAGAGATGTGGAGCATTTTTTTTCATGTGTCTGTTGGAGATTGCTCCTTCTGAGCAATCTATTTAGCTCATTTGCCCATTTATTAATTGGGTTGTTGATTCTGTGAGGGTTGTAGGTTTGTAAGCTCTGTGGATATTGTGGATATTAGGCCCTGGCCTGATGTTTAGCTGGCAAGAATCTGCCCTTCTGCTGGTTGTTTTTTTAGCTTGAGAGCTGTGTCCCTTGCTGTGCAGCAGCACCTCAGTGCATTCCCATGTGTCAATCCTTTCTTTGAGTTGCTGGGATTGGGGATCTTTTACTTAAAGGAGTATAAATCTCATCCTCAGAGTTAATATAGAAAATGAACTCCCTCTCCTCCGTATGTGTTCCTGTGTAATCGTTCGATAATAGTGGAAGTCTTAAGGAGCAAATTGATGTGAACAACAGGGAGAGAAATGATGGCTGACAAGAGGGGGGTGATCAGGGTGGAATGTGTTCCTTTGGTTCTTACGTCCTCACAGTGTCTGCTTCGTGTTATCAGTGACCGTGGACATGGGGCTTGGCGCTGCGTGGCGCGGCCTGCCTGGTCCGCGCGCGCGTGGAATGGCTCCACGGGTGGAAACGGGCTTCACGCGTGTGGATGGAGGGTGAATTCCGAATAAGGGTTTGTTTAGAGTGCAGAACAAACTTCCAAGATGTTCCCCTTTTCATATAAATTCCTTTTTGCAATTAAAAGTCCACACTGTCCGTGTCCCTGTAGGGACATTTTAAAACTTCTTCAAGAAGACAAGGATGAAGATTATGAGCCTCTGGGCACAGAGGCTCATACCTGTAATTCCAGCTGCTCAGGAGACTGAGATCAGAAAGACCGTCCTTGAGGCTTGAGCATAACCTTCCTGAGCTCCTGTCCCGGCTGGTGGCTCGGGATGGCCGCAGGTAGCTGTCGTCCCAGTCGTTTGGGAGGGGCAGGGCGGGCGGTGCCGCCGTGGGAATGATGAACTAATAGAGTCCGGGTCCAGCCACAGACTGCGAGCAAACACGACCTTATCTCAGAACTTGGCACTGCAGGAGCGGGCTGGAGGCGCGTCCGGCGGTGGGGCGGGCGCCTAGCGCACGCTAGGACCAGCATGGAGACGTCAGGGCTACAAAGAGATTATGCGCGGCATGAAAGCGTGCCCGCGAAAGCCGCGCGAAGGGAGAGGACAAAGATGCAATCCTGCTGTCAGAGGTGTCTGGAGATTCAGCTTTGGGGAGAGACTTGGGGCTGTACGGCTCATCGTGGCAGAGCCCAGGTTAGAACTCGTGGCATCGAAGAAGAGACAGACCTCGGCCGGTTTGCTTGTCCTCCCCGGCCTTGTGACTCTCTCCACTAAATTATGCTGCAGCAAGAAGGCCCTCGCTAAAAATAAGCATTTGATTTCGGATCCCAGCCTCGAGCATCGTGAGAAAGAACTTTCTGTATCAGCTATGCGGCCCGCGGTCTTCTGATTGACCACGCACGGAAAGCCAAGACGGGAGCCTTCAAGTCACGTGGATTCAGCGTGGGTCCGCGCGTGTTCAAGTACCTCATTCAGGAAATGATCTGAGCTAGAGTCAATTGGAGAGGAGCTGTGATAACCAGACAGCTGAGAGGCTCTTACATTTTTATGGCTTAGGAACAGGAAATGATCAAGAAGAATCTTAGAGTTGCCCAGCGAGACAAGCTGTATCGTTTAAGAGCCGGGGGATGGCTGAGTGGATTCTCTGTTGAATATCAAGTCAATTCAGACTCAATTTCTCTTTTTATCATTCACTAAAACTGAAAAATCCAGTAAGTGTATTAGAAAGGAATTATTTTCTCTGGAGTGGCTTTGCATATTTATGAACCTCCTAGAACATTTAAACAATGTTAAGACCTATCAAACAATGCTCCTACTTAGCCAAAGCGTAAACAGGTCTTTTACAGCTCAGAGACCTGACAGTATGTCAAAATAAAGAGTGTCTAAGTTGATTGACTTATTAGAGAATTTACATAAATAATGCTAATTAGAGAAATGTAAGGGCATTGGCTTTGTTTAGCATAGGGCAAAGCATAACAAGAGTTCATTGTAACCACCATCTAGACAAGAGTACAGGATGTTGGTCGCTTTTAGAGAAAGGATAAGGGGAAGCAACCTGAAAATTGACTTGACATGAGCTAACTTTATCTTGTGCTGAATAATCTAAGAATGATAATCTAAGAATGCACAGCAGGTGTCCTGTGCTTGAAGTCTTCTTATACTGTCGGTTAAAGATTCTTGCCTCAGCCACTCACTATTCATCCACTAAGCAATTAATTTCGTAAACACAGGCTACGTGCAAGGTACAGTGTTAAACTCAACCTGTAAAGCTAAGTAAAGATCCTTCTTTCAGAGGCTTTACAAATAATGAGAATGTATTCGATTTCTGAATGGAAGAACTATGCTCATGATGATAGCCTTTGTGGAAAACCCCACCCAGCATGCCCAACAAGCCAACACTTACTTGTCTCGTCTGTGAATTAGAGTTGCTTTGGCTTACCTCATCCACTTCTTAAGGCACAGTCATGTAAAGACAACAGTATACAACATCACAGTCATGTTTCATAATAGTTACAGATTAATGAACAATACTAAAACTTCAGGTCCTTTTAAGAAAGAGCTAAGAATTTATCTCTAAGTTAAGTCTCCAGCACTACATTAGTTCTGTGTTCTGTTGAATATACAGCAAAAGACCGCACATCCGGGAAAGGCAGGAGGGAACTTCCCGCTTGGTTTCTCCACTATGGTGAACTTAGCATGCTGAGCTCCCTGGAGGACAGGCTTCTGAGGTGGACAGGAGGCCCTGCCGGGGGGGGGCTGCCGGGGAGCTGGCCAGCCAGGGCAGTGTGCGTAATGGTGGGCACAGGGTGCACACCGCCCTGGGATGTTGGTCGACTTTCTCAGGAATGTTTCATTCCAGTAACGGCCATCTAGAAGAGTTCCTCCTTGCTACTTTGGTCAGTTGGGGCATGAAATATGCACATTTCCCTTCTGGACCAGATCTCATGCTGAAGAAGCCTTGGCGAGATCCGCACGGATCTCCACGTAGAAGGCATGTCGGATTGCATGGGTACCCCGGCGTTCTCCTGCGGGCTGACCTGGGAGAGCGTGTATAGAATGAAGTGTGCCCAGCGTCTCAAATGGTGCCGAAGATAAGTGCAGACTGTCTTTCAGGTCGTGGCTTTGAGAAAGTCCTGTTGTCTGGCGATGCTCCTACGCAAAGCTAAACCACACGTTGAGCATCTTCATACCAAGAAGATGAAATGGAATTGCACAGGAGCTTAGCAATAAAAATTACTGAGAGAAAAAAAAAACCCTCTCAAACCTGGGTGTCTTTTTTTCCCCCCAAGAATACAAATTTCAGCACAGATTGTCTTCTATTACTCTAATTTGATGAGAGGGTCTTTGCTATTGATATTATGTTGACACTGCTCCACAATGATCTTTACAAAAGGAATGGCATGCATCTTAAAGTCTTAAAAAAGCAAAACAAAACACCGACTGAGATGGTCCCTAAATATAGTTTCCCAAGCAAGAGTCAAATTGTTGGGGAAATGTTCTTTAATGACTCTGTTCCTATGGCACTCCAGCTAGCCAGGGTAATAAATATAAAATGGTAACTCTTTCTCCATGAGCGGTTCCTGCCCTCCCTCATGAGTGCCTCCCACCCAGGAGGAAGACGAGGGCGACCTGGGGGGAGGAGCACGGCACCTCTGCGACTTGGTTAAAGGGACTCAAAAGAAGCTGGCGGTTCCAACCCATCCTTCTGCGGCCCCGCGCTGCCTGGTGTCTGTCTCCGGAGTGTGAACGCCAGTGGGGTGTCGCAAGTGCGAGGAGACGCTAGCGTCACCGGCGGAAGGGACCACAGCCCCTTTAGAGCCGGCTGTGCTCCCGCTCGCTTCCCCACTCGGGCAGGAAAAGCGCTGAGCAAGCAAGCTCTGTGGCTCAGGAGCCTAAACTCAAGTCACGTGTGGGAAGCAGCGTATCTGAGAGGAAAAGAAAAAGAACCAGTGAAGGAAACTGGAGGCTCAACAAAACCAAGCGTGAGGTGTCAAACTAGGGTCGTCCTGTCACATCAAAGATCACCCTCTAGATCCTGAAGCCGTGACTAGATGCGAACGTGTACTAGCGACTGTGTGTGTAAACTGAAGCGAGGAAAGGGGGACGTTGGTATTGTACAGAATAGAAATTACAGTGAGCCTAATTGGAAATTTTGAATTTTGTGACTTTCATTGTTTTTTTCTAACAGTTTTCTGTGATGTGTGTGTGTGTGTGGGGGGGGGGTCCTGAGGCTTGAACTCAGAGCCTGGGTGCTGCCCCTGAGCTCTTTTTCTCAAGGCTATTGCTCTACCGCCTGAGCCACAGCTCCTTTTCCAAGTTTTTGGTGGTTAGTTAGAGATAAGAGGAGCCTCATGGACTTTCCTGCTCAGGCTGTCTTTGAACCACAATCCTTAAATCTCAGCCTGCTGAGTAGCTAGGGTTAAAGGTTTATAAATAAATATATATTAAAATATATGTACTTATATTCTTACTTAAACTCCTGTATGCATGCTTCTAGATACTGAGATGAAAATTGTTGGTAGTCTAAAACACCTGAAAGATAACTCAAGCATCTAAATACTTACTCAAATATAATTACTGTACAAGTAAGTCCAGGTTGCCTAACAGCAGCAGAAACACTATTAGATATGACAAAATCGTAACTGCTTTGCGCCCCAAAAAAGGCGGCTGTCGCCGTGCGAATACCGAGGAAACAGAGGCGAGAACGGGCTTGAGGCAGACGCCACGCGAGGGGCGTCCACCGGCAGAGCCGGGAGAACCAAATCGGGCGCACACCAGTCAACAGGCCAAGGCTCAGTGACGGTGGCCCTCAAGGACGGTCCCAGCACCTCAGAGGAGGGAGGTCGGGAAGGTCACCCTGGAGGTCAACCCAGGCCACGAAGCCGCCCCAGCCCCATCGTAGCCATCGAGCCATGGGCAGCGGCACGCAGTTTGTCCTAGCAAGGCAGGAAAGGATAGGTAAGGGGTTTGTGAACCGATACCGGCCTTGGCCAAAACATAAAACGCAATTAAAAAAAATAACTCGAGAGAGAAGAAAAGGGAAGCTATGGTTCGGTGGGGATCAAGCAGCAGAACGCGTGGCAATCGCAAAGTTTGCACTCCGCGACAATGCAATGGAAAAGGAAAGAGGGCAGCTGAGCGCGTGGCTGAAGAGTTGCTACCTGACAGCGGGGTTCAGTATGGCCGTACAGAACCTAGCGTTCTCAGACGCCACGGCTCTACACTCAGCGCCCTCGGCCCCCCGCACCTCCATCGGCTTCTCCCAGGGAAGCACCCAGACCTTGCCGTCCTGGGGAGCAAAATGCTGCCCTGCTCGACACAGGTCCTGAGTTTCCTGCGATGAGCAGGAAGTCCACCCTGATCCCCGGAGCCTTCACGGCGTCTTCATCTAAGACCGAGTGGGAAAAGGGAGCCAGGAGTCCCACTCTGCATGGGGTAACAGGCAAAGCCGCGGGGCCTAGGGAACCGAACACAGGACAGGACGCCGTTCTCCAGGCGGACACCAGACTCTCTCAAAAACAAGCATTTCGGGCCCAGCAGAGACCAGACGGCCTCGGTGATTCACGCTGCCTGAGCTTTAAGGAAGAAATCGTTCGGCTTCTGTAACGGTCTTGTGGGAAATAGGAAAGGATGGACTATTCCTCAATGTGTTTTGTAAGGCAAGATTGCTTTTCTGACTTCCAAGTGAGGGAAAGGGAGCACAAGGACAGAAAACGACACAGTGTTCAATCCCCATAAACACATGCAATTTTTAAAATGGCAAATAAGTCCGGCTATCATCTTAAGATTATGAACAGTCACACTGAGTATATTTTATCCTGCGCATGAATATATACTGGTTTCTTTAAGCTGTGACGAATTCCCGAGAGGCCTGGGCAGGTGCACCTCGGCCGCAGCCTCCGGGGTCCCCTCCGTCCATCACTGCTGGGCTCCATGCTCCTGAGACAGGAGGAGGCAGAGCCTCGTGGGGTCAGGAGCGCCAGGAGCAGGCCTCCCTCCTCGCGGCGACAGGAGACACGGAGGGGAAGAGACCAGCCACAGGACGATCCTTCAAGGTCACCGTCCCCAGGGCCCCCTCCTCTAACCATGCCCCAGCCCTCCGCGGCTTGCCCTCCGTCCCAGGGGTCCCCGCGATCGTGGCGATGTAGATGGCTTCATCTGTTGACCAAATGGGAGCCCCCGCCCTCCCCTGACCTGGTGCTGATCGTCTCCAGCAAGCTGGGACCAAGACTTCAACACAGGAGGTCACGGCGTCCCCAGACCACCACAGTCCACGTCAATTCCCATCCTCCAACATTCCCCGAAACTCGTGACGCCAGCCAGAGAGATCCCACAGCTACTTGTGAGAAACACTCCACACGCACTAGAAACTCAAGAGGAATCGTGAGCGAACGTCACATACGTCATGCGAATGATGGCAGCTGCCCCCGCCAACACCAGAAATGAGCCAAGAGGTCTCCTGCGTCTTTCCTCACGGTACAGAGCGGTCCCGAGCCCTGGGTGGTGAGGGACAGGCCCTTCCACGCGTGACAGAAACAAATCCAAGCACAATCCGTTCCCTAGGAAACCGGCAGACAGGCCTCAGCGGACAGCCACTAGTCCCCTAATGAGACGCCTGGCCAAAGGTGTGCACAGGATTTGACATTCGTGCTATTTTAAGTGTGTTCTGGAAGATCTGCCGCAAAAATCGTGGGCCTCCAGGCGCCTCGTCTCCAGGAGCTCCTCTGGGCTTCTCCCGGAGTTGGGGTCCAGTTGTGTGGGGGTGATGGGCATGCCTTTCCCCAGCCCCGTGTGGGAATCCTAGCCTCTGCGTTGACCGCATTTGGGAACGAGGCTTTCAACAAGGAGATTAACGTGACGTGGGACCTAAGCGTGGCCCTGTTCCAATGTCCGTGCGCTTGCAAGGACCAACAGAGACGTCAAGGATGGACAGATCAAATTTCAAGGCAAGGACCCCGGGGCACTGGTCATAAAAAATTCAAAGCTGCCAACACCTTGGCTTTGGACTTCCAGCTTCCAGAACTGTGAGAAATACATTTCTTTTGTTGAATACTCTGCAGCATAGTTATGGTAGCCCTAGGAGGCAAACATTGTATCTCCACTGTATTATTCTGAGAGTGCTCACTAACCGCAAAGCCTCAAGTCCAGCAAGTGCTAGGGGAGTTGCCTAGCACCCCGAGGAGATCAATCAGCTTTGGGGGTGAGTTATTGATGTAGCAATTCAAGGACATAGGCTTGGGCCGCCTCACGGTGTAACTTAAAACAGTAGCCCCCCCTCCCCCCCAGCCCTAGCTAACTTTCTATGGTTTCACTTACTCAGAGTCAAACTTGGGGCACACAGCCCATTAAATGGAGGGTTGCAGACAGAGGCAGGGCGTACGTCGTAGGCTGCCAGCCGTCCTGGGCAGTGGGATGCAGCGCGGAGCGGATCTGCGCCGTCCCGCTGGAGCCGAGTCATGTCTCCGTCGCGCCCGTCCACCGTGGCAGTGCGGTGTCCCACCCCTTCCCCAGCCCGGCTGCGTTGCACACCTGTGGCTGTCACGGCAGGCACACGCGAGTCAGAGCCTTGGCAGAGGAAGGCAGGAGCACGGAACACAGGGGCCCTTCCCACGGCCCTTCTTCCTGGTGGTCAGTAGAGTCGCCGCCATGTTAATTTGGTTGTCCTCAGCATCTCTGATGCCCTCGTTTCTGCTGTTCTTTGGCTACCCGTGTTCCTAGCACAACAGGACCCCAGGACTCCAGCCCAGAGCATTGTGTTCACACCTGCTTATCTGTAGGAGACAATATACACGCATTGTAATGATTTCTTTCCTTCTGCCAGGATGAATGCTATTAGAGAGGCCATCAAGATCCAGCTTCTAGAGGAAAACCAGGGGGCACCTTAGTTTAAAATGGGGCTAATCCATCAGACCTAATGGCAGAAAGCCAATGGCAATGGCTGTTTGGTTCCTTTAACACAGTCCCAGGCGTAGTGGTGAGTGCGCACCGGTTACCCAAGGCTGTTTCCTGGACGGCTCTGGACCAAGTCAGCCCCCTCTGCCAGGCTCTTCCCACCCTTCCTGGCCTTCGCAGCAGAGAGAAAACACGGTTTCCCAATGACTCATTTTTAAAAAATCATTCTATATTCTATTCTCTGGCACTCTGGAAGAACTGGTTTGACTAATCCACGTTGGACTTTGTGCATTAGAGGGTGAGGAGAGAGCATGGGGAAGACGGGAGCAATATAACAAAGCAGCATTTAAAAACTCCTACCGTCCCTGGCAGTGCCGGGCAGCCTGATTACTTCCCTCGGCCTCCGTCCACGCGTCTCCACTTCCCTTCCTCCTCTTGACATTCCCGAACGAGGCGGCATATGTGTAAGTCACGTGCTCCTGTCCCAGTCCTCACCCAGGAAGGGCCATGCTTGGGAAATGCTTTGTAGCTTCCCCGCCAGGTCTCCACCAGGACACTCACTCACCGTCAGCCACGCTTCTGTCTCCATCTGCTCCTTGACTGGCTTGTATTTAAGGTTAATGAAAGTCTCAGTTCTCGTCTGTAACCCAGGTGCTTGACAAAGCACTTGTGCTCTGGCTTTTCACTCGCCTTGTCCCTGCCGTGACAAACAGCCTTGTATCTTATGCTATAGTGCCAGAGCGTATTGCGACATGGGGAGTGTCATTATCATTATTGGCATGATTATTTTTATCATCATTACCATCACCATCCTTAGTCAATCTCCACTTACGATGCTATCACTTTAATCATTATGTCCATAAATTTTCCTCACTTGAATCTTGAATCTACACTTTAGTTCATCATTTATTAAAATAGTGACTATATGTATAAATCATAGTTTTCAAGATTGTTTGGAAATGAAGAGAGGATAAATTACTTTAGCACATTTTTTAGATATTAGGTTTACTATCAATACCTATCACTAAGTATTTATCTGTTTCTCCAGGCCATTTCATTCTGAATACAAACCATTACCATTTACATGTTGTAATAAACAGTTTGTATTACAACTCCCTTGATGGGGCTTGCGGCATTTGTACTCATAAGTGTAACTTCACGTAAGGGAGCATTGATGGTTACATTGAGTGGTACAGTCTTCCTCGTGGGGGTGTGTGTCACATTGAGTGGTACAGTCTTCCTCATGGGGGTGTGTGTTACATTGAGTGGTACAGTCTTCCTCGTGGGGGTGTGTGTCACATTGAGTGGTACAGTCTTCCTCATGGGGTGTGTGTCACATTGAGTGGTACAGTCTTCCTCGTGGGGGGGTTACATTGAGTGGTACAGTCTTCCTCGTGATGGTTACATTGAGTGGTACAGTCTTCTTCATGGGGGTGTGTGTCACATTGAGTGGTACAGTCTTCCTCGTGGGGTGTGTGTTACATTGAGTGGTACAGTCTTCCTTGTGGGGGTGTGTGTCACATTGAGTGGTACAGTCTTCCTCGTGGGGGTGTGTGTTACATTGAGTGGTACAGTCTTCTTTGTGGGGGGGTGTGTCACATTGAGTGGTACAGTCTTCCTCGTGGGGGTGTGTGTTACATTGAGTGGTACAGTCTTCCTCGTGTGTGTGTGTGTGTCACATTGAGTGGTACAGTCTTCCTCGTGGGGGGGTTACATTGAGTGGTACAGTCTTCCTCGTGGGGGGATTACATTGAGTGGTACAGTCTTCCTCGTGTGTGTGTGTGTCACATTGAGTGGTACAGTCTTGCTCGTGGGGGGTGTTACATTGAGTGGTACAGTCTTCCTCATGGGAGGGTTACATTGAGTGGTACAGTCTTCCTCATGGGGGGTGTGTCACATTGAGTGGTACAGTCTTCCTCGTGGGGGGTGTGTCATATTGAGTGGTACAGTCTTCCTCGTGGGGGTGTGTGTCACATTGAGTGGTACAGTCTTCCTCGTGGGGGGTGTGTTACATTGAGTGGTACAGTCTTCCTCATGGGGTGTGTGTTACATTGAGTGGTACAGTCTTCCTTGTGGGGGGGTGTGTCACATTGAGTGGTACAGTCTTCCTCGTGGGGGTGTGTGTTACATTGAGTGGTACAGTCTTCCTCGTGTGTGTGTGTGTCACATTGAGTGGTACAGTCTTCCTCGTGGGGGTGTGTGTTACATTGAGTGGTACAGTCTGCCTCGTGGGTGTGTGTGTCACATTGAGTGGTACAGTCTTCCTCGTGGGGGGGTTACATTGAGTGGTACAGTCTTCCTCGTGGGGGGATTACATTGAGTGGTACAGTCTTCCTCGTGTGTGTGTGTCACATTGAGTGGTACAGTCTTCCTCGTGGGGGGTTACATTGAGTGGTACAGTCTTCCTCGTGGGGGTGTGTGTCACATTGAGTGGTACAGTCTTCCTCGTGGGGGTGTGTGTTACATTGAGTGGTACAGTCTGCCTCGTGGGTGTGTGTGTCACATTGAGTGGTACAGTCTTCCTCGTGGGGGGGTTACATTGAGTGGTACAGTCTTCCTCGTGTGTGTGTGTCACATTGAGTGGTACAGTCTTCCTCGTGGGGGGTTACATTGAGTGGTACAGTCTTCCTCGTGGGGGTGTGTGTCACATTGAGTGGTACAGTCTTCCTCGTGGGGGTGTGTGTCACATTGAGTGGTACAGTCTTCCTCGTGGGGGGGTTACATTGAGTGGTACAGTCTTCCTCGTGGGGGGATTACATTGAGTGGTACAGTCTTCCTCGTGTGTGTGTGTCACATTGAGTGGTACAGTCTTCCTCGTGGGGGGTTACATTGAGTGGTACAGTCTTCCTCGTGGGGGTGTGTGTTACATTGAGTGGTACAGTCTTCCTCGTGGGGGTGTGTGTTACATTGAGTGGTACAGTCTGCCTCGTGGGTGTGTGTGTCACATTGAGTGGTACAGTCTTCCTCGTGGGGGGGTTACATTGAGTGGTACAGTCTTCCTCGTGGGGGGATTACATTGAGTGGTACAGTCTTCCTCGTGTGTGTGTGTCACATTGAGTGGTACAGTCTTCCTCGTGGGGGGTTACATTGAGTGGTACAGTCTTCCTCGTGGGGGTGTGTGTCACATTGAGTGGTACAGTCTTACTCGTGGGGGGGTGTTACATTGAGTGGTACAGTCTTCCTTGTGGGGGGGGTTACATTGAGTGGTACAGTCTTCCTCTTGGGAGGGTTACATTGAGTGGTACAGTCTTCCTCGTGGGAGGTGTCACATTGAGTGGTACAGTCTTCCTCATGGGGTGTGTGTTACATTGAGTGATACAGTCTTCCTCATGGGGGTGTGTGTCACATTGAGTGGTACAGTCTTCCTCATGGGGTGTGTGTCACATTGAGTGGTACAGTCTTCCTCGTGGGGGGGTTACATTGAGTGGTACAGTCTTCCTCGTGATGGTTACATTGAGTGGTACAGTCTTCTTCATGGGGGTGTGTGTCACATTGAGTGGTACAGTCTTCCTCGTGGGGGGTGTGTTACATTGAGTGGTACAGTCTTCCTCATGGGGTGTGTGTTACATTGAGTGGTACAGTCTTTCTTGTGGGGGTGTGTGTCACATTGAGTGGTACAGTCTTCCTCGTGGGGGTGTGTGTTACATTGAGTGGTACAGTCTTCTTTGTGGGGGGGTGTGTCACATTGAGTGGTACAGTCTTCCTCGTGGGGGTGTGTGTTACATTGAGTGGTACAGTCTTCCTCGTGTGTGTGTGTGTGTCACATTGAGTGGTACAGTCTTCCTCGTGGGGGGGTTACATTGAGTGGTACAGTCTTCCTCGTGGGGGGATTACATTGAGTGGTACAGTCTTCCTCGTGTGTGTGTGTGTCACATTGAGTGGTACAGTCTTGCTCGTGGGGGGGGTTACATTGAGTGGTACAGTCTTCCTCATGGGGGTGTGTGTCACATTGAGTGGTACAGTCTTCCTCATGGGGTGTGTGTCACATTGAGTGGTACAGTCTTCCTCGTGGGGGGGGGTGTTACATTGAGTGGTACAGTCTTCCTTGTGGGAGGTGTCACATTGAGTGGTACAGTCTTCCTCATGGGGGGATTACATTGAGTGATACATTCTTCCTCGTGTGTGTGTGTGTTACATTGAGTGGTACAGTCTTCCTCGTGGGGGGGTTACATTGAGTGGTACAGTCTTCCTCGTGTGTGTGTGTGTTACATTGAGTGGTACAGTCTTCCTCGTGGGGGGGGTTACATTGAGTGGTACAGTCTTCCTCGTGGGGGGGCTGTTACATTGAGTGGTACAGTCTTCCTCACGGCAGGGATCGGGGGGAGCAGGGAGAAGGTTTGAGACTCCAAGGCCACTTTCTCAGCCAGCTGTCCAGGTGGCGAGGAAAGCTGTGTCCCTGTAGCATCGAGATGCATCTCCTGTTGGCTTGACTTTCTGCATTATGCTAGATAAGAGATTAAAATACATGGAGTGATTTAGAGAGGCAGATGTGGGAAGTATTTTTGGATAAGACCATTTTGCTTTTTTTTTAAAGAAATATGTTTCTTAATTTTTAGCTGAAAATATTGATATAACAAAAAGCCATTTAAAATAACAGATTTTTGGAAGAAAATATGTGCGGCCCAAGAATGTAAATAAATGTAGCTTATGAATAATTAAAATGTACTTTTGTACTTTTTCTTTTTGATTTTCATAGATCTGAATCTTCTCCTTTCTAAAAGGGTTGTAACACTCGCATCATTAACAAGCAAATGATTAGGAAAAGGTATGCATGGATTTCATTTACATGCTAGATATTTTTATCTTCACTGTTTGGAGAAGACATGGTACTTATCCAAAAGCTCTGGATACAGGGAAGCCAACGCGAGCCTCAGTTTGTAGCCAGTAAAACAAGATGTGAGCTGGCTGGAAACAGGATGACAGGAAATTATAGAAATACGATTGGTTTTTAATGCCCAGTGAAACAGAAGAAGATCAAAAAGCCGAAGGAGAACACTGGAGTGGATGGTACTGAAAGACTGTGGAGAGACGCGGCGTGTGCTAGCAAACCACGAGGCCAGGAGGGTGAATGCAAACCTTACCTTCCGCGCAAACTCGGGAGTCACGGCATCCATTGGCAGCGTACACGGTAAGAAATAACGGTGTTTAAATTTGGCGTGCTGAAAATCATCAAATAATTATTTACTTGTTTTTATCAAGTGAGCAGGTTGGGATGATGGAAGTAAAAATCCTAAGTAAGACAGAAGCAAATTGAATCAGAATGTGTTTATTTCAAACATGGCAAAGGAGGTTTTGTGTTATCAACTTCATGATGCCAAAATAGTAGCAATCGTCACCAGTTTAAAAGATCGATGGCAGCTGGGCTGCTCGCTGGCGGCTCACGCCTGTCATCCTGGCTACTCAGGAGGCTGAGATGTGAGGACCATGGCTCAAAGCCAGCCCGGGCAGAAAAGTCCCTGTGAGACTCATCTCCAGTGAACCACTCAAAAATCAGAAGTGATGCTGGGGCTCAAGTGGTAGAGCACCAGCCTTGTGCACAAAGAGGCTCAGGGACAGCGCCCAGGCCCCGAGTTCAAGCCCCACAACTGAAAAAATTAAGAAAAGGAAGAAAAAGATCAATGGCGAGATGACAGGTGTCAAGTTAGAAAAAATAACATTGTTTCCAGTGAAAACTTATTTGCCAAGGGTATGAGGAGTTGGTGACTGCTATTCCATCATGGACTACTCTGTCAAGAGAATCAGTTCTGAGTTGTAGCCTTTGGGGGCGGGGGGAAAAACACTCTCTAATTGCGCAATGAAAACCTAAATATGTCATTGTGCCACAGTGGCTTATTGTTTTATTTGATTCCTAAGAAGTGTGAGCTGGATGGGTCAGTCCTTGTAGGGGGGTTCCTATGCAAGCATTGTCTCCAGACAACTGGTGCTTCACCTGACACACCTGTGACACAGAACTCACAGTCAGAGTTTGGGGTCTCCATTCAAACACTTGCTTCTGTCTAGAACCTAACTTCTACAGCACTGTGTTCAGACACAGCCTGAACTAAGACTCATGGCACTGCACTTGAGAACCTGTCTGTTAGAAATAAGTAATAGGTATCTGAAGTTCACTCTGGGAGTTTGCTTTTGATTTCCAAGGATTTTTTTTTCCTTGCACAGCTTATTTCTGGTGATAGAAACCACATTTTTGTTTGTTTGTTTGTTTGTTTTGGCTGTGGGACTTCAACTCTGGGCCTGGGCACTGAGCTGTTTGGCTCAAGGCAAGCGCTCTACCACTTTGAGCCACAGCGCCACTTCCAGTTTTCTGGTGTTTAATTGGAGATAAGAATCTCATGGACTTTCCTGCCTGGGCTGGCTTTGACCCGTGATCATGAGATCTCAGCCTCCCGAGTAGCTAGGATTATAGGCGTGAGCTAGAAACCACATATTTTATGTCATGTATTGTTGTTATGTTGGGAATACTAAAATAAAATGCCAGTCTTTAACTTATCTACTGTATTGTTTATATATTCTGTAAGATTGAATTATTTCAATAAAATGACAAGTCATACAAATGACTACAAAAGTAGTTAATGCCTCATCATTTATTTAAATATTGAGATTGTTTCTAAGTATTTTCAAAGAAACGTCTACTAGAAGAATGATAGAACATGCACACTTACTGATTGCAAAATAAATATGTAAAATCAATAAACGATCAGTAGACTGAGCAAAGAGCATATGAGAACATATTAATAATGGAAAGGGCTGATCACAGTCCTAACTGGAAGTCTGAGGTACAATCATCACACCCAGAGCCCTATGGAGTACTTCCTTTTAAAATAATGTATACTTTCCAGAGAATAAAGGATGGTACTTCAGGAGAGTAGAAGTAAGCAATCGATATTCTTATCCATGTATTCCCTGCTTGAGGAGAACCACCAGACAATGTCCCTCTGTGACCATTTCCAAACCCTTGTGTGTTTCCACTTATAGATCTAATGAAAGTGGACTGAGTGGCAAATGCAAACAAACCAGCACTGCTGAAGTATACCAAAGGCATTGCCCCATAAAGGTGTGTGATGGCGGCAGTGTCAGTTCATGGGTGTAGATGGCTCGCTTCCCTAATCCTCACAGAGGACTGTTTCCATGGCCGTCGCTTTCTGACGTAATGAGAAAGCTGAGGGTTGCTATGAGAGGGGTCAGTAGACTCGATCATCAGGTATTCCTTATCCCCCTCCCCCCTGAATATCTGGGGTGCGACTACATGGGCCCCCTGAGTCAGGTTGTGGGGAGGCTTTAGAGGATGCGCTAGCAGCCCCTTCTGGGCTGTGCACAAACTCCCAGCTGACACCCCTCAACCTCGCGTGTTCTTCCGTGGAGACGTATTTGAAATTAGTCTGAAGTAGTGTCCCCAGCTCACCTAGCATTCACAAAGCAGAAGCCAAGAATAAATGTTACCATGTGTGAAGATCTAAGATGCTTTGGCGTCTGTTACTACAATGTCATCTATTCAACTGGGTTGTCCCAACTGGTAAGATTACCCATTTCTGCATTTGTTCATTGGGCCAAATATCTCCTTGGAATAAGAGAATATCAGGAGTGGAATTCTGCATTTGGAGTACAAGTAAAATTTGCATTTTTGTCCTTGTTGTCCAGTCATCTCTTTAAAAGTAGACATAATTTGAGGATACTTTTGTGTTCCTATGGACATTATAAAGAAATGAATGCTCTTTTAGAATTTTTTTGCCAGTCCTAGGGCTCCATTTCAGGGTCTGGGCACTGTTCTTGTGCTCAAGGTTAGCACTCTACCACTTGAGCAATAATAGCACCACTTCTGGCTTTTTCTGTATATGTGGTGCTGAGGAATTGAACCCAGGGCTTCATGTGTGCGAGGCAAGCACTCTACCACTAGGTCCCATTCCCAGCCCCTGAGTGATTTTTAAAATAATCTGAACATGCAGGATTATTTTCCTTAGCAAGTGGTGTAAGGGATGCTATTGGTGTGAAATACTAAGACTGCTCCGCAGGCAGGCCCCTCTAACAGGAGAGGGCTTGGGGGTCTCAGAGGTGGGTTGAAAGTGGCTTGTTCCAAGGCTGTTCTGTGTTGGAAAAAATCTAACAAATTATACTGAGCCCATGTCCCGTGCTATTGATGGATGGTACTCTGGAGTTATGACCTGAACCAAAGACAAGCTGAGGCAGCCCCTCGGTGACAAGTATGAGTCGTCATCATGAGGCCCCATTAGAGGTCCAGTCCCTCATCACCACCGACTGGTCTGCAGGTGGGACTGAAGGAAATCCCTGAGGAATTTTTGCCACACCATTGCCTGCTGATCAATAAACCTTTTTTTTGTAGATAAAACATATGTCTAATTGTGATTGCATGATCTCTATTTCCATTATAAGTAATTACATAAATTGCTCTGCTATTCTGAAAAAAAAATATCAAGCCCAATGATTTGAGTTTATGAAATAGGCTTCATATTGGGAAGATAATCAGAAAGTGAATTTATTGTCTTAGAGTCAGGATGGGATAGTGGGCCTCTATGAATTTTCCAGCCTGTGTCCTTGGAAAGTTACTAAGGTTATCTTTTGTTCAGTAAGTGTGAGTTGTAGTTATTACCTATTTTATTTAATATATTGTGGAAGTGGTATTTATTGTGTGCAGACATTGTTTTGAAACTCTCACAAATTTTATTTCAATCATTGCTTATAGAAATTTTATGAAGTAATTACTAGGGTTGTCTTCATTAAACTGATAAGAACAACGAGAAGAGAAAGATAAGCTGTGTATCCACGGACAGGCACCAAGGAAGCATTTCCATCGTCGAACCATAAATAGAATAGACAGCAAACCAGCTGGTGGGAGGCAGGCTGCGTGGGAAGACTTGCTCATGAAGTCCCCTTCCTTTGAGATCAGGATGGGAGGTGCCGTTTGGGGGGGGGGGGGGCGGGAAGACAACCGGTGATGAACTTAGCCACAGGGGGCAAGAGCATGAATCCAAAAGACTCACCTTCTTGCCAACCGCACCCCTTTTCTGTCCTAGAGGCACCAGAGATCCAGGATATTAGAAATCAAGATGTCCACCATGACCCACGATGGGCCCTCCATGTCTCCTCCTAGTCCTCCTCCTCCTCCTCCTCCTCCTCCTCCTCCTCCTCCTCCTCCTCCTCCTCCTCTTCCTCCTCCTCCTCCCCACACCTTCAAACACGGGTGCCCTGTCTCCTGCATTGCCCAAGCCAGGCACAAATCCACCGTCACCATCCTTCGGTTTTCCGTAGCCCTCCTCCTTGGCATCCAATCCGTAACCAGGACGGACTCCTTGCTTTGCCGCTCAGTGCCTCTGAGTCCACGCACATGGTCAGCGCAGTGCTTTGGCCCGTCCGGTGGCTCCAGGTGGGAAATCAGTGATGGTTCAGGCTCTTGCGTTACCAGAGCCCTGCAGAGCCCGAAGTTCTCTCTGCCTCAAAGGAAATTGCTCTCCGCGCTGCTGGGTGGGTGCGGACGCCACATCCACGGCCATCCCTGACCTGCCTGTCCTGCAAGGAGCAGAATAGTTGAAGCCACCGAAATGTTTCAATCTAATGGATATAAGGTGACCCTCGCCAGCGCCTTCCCAGTTGTCATGTTAACTGAGCTCCCGTCTCAGTGGATACTCAGTGCTTAATATTTCTTTGACTTATATTTTATTATAACTGATGACTGGACACACACACGGCCTTGGTGTCTGTCTGTCTGTCTTGCTTGACCTCGTTTCTGATGGAGTTTGGAAAGGGATGCATTTTCTTCTTCATTAGGGGAACCTTTGCCAGTAAACACTGGCAGCCGCTGCATTCTCGGCTCCCTCGGCTGAGCCTCAGAGAACAGCAAATCAATTTTCCAAGCCTCCTCCTGGCCTGACGTGGTGGAGATATGCATCATGCCTCTTGTGTTTCTGAATCAGATCTGACGGCTCCCGCTGCCCAGTGATCCGAAAGGGAGACAAGGGGGGAGGTGGCGGCGTGGAGCCCGCCGAGGGGCAGCTGCAGCTCCCGGCCTCCCCCTCCAGCATGGGCGCCCCCTCCCCCATACACAGAAGACAATTGACACCTGCCATCTCTGTGGCAACAGTAAAACTGGACTCGACCCTGTGCAGCCTGAGAAGAAAATACTAGACTCCCCTTCTCTGACAATCCGCCTGTATCGGCATCACACCCAGGTGCTGTCACGGAGAATTCTCCCAGATCAGAAAACAGACTGGAGCGACTCACTACCGGTTCTCCTGCAGATGCATTTATCTTGAGGTCCCCCCACCCCCCCATTCCCGGGCCAGCTGGCCTTCATTTGCATCCGAAATTTACCTTCTTCTGCTTTCTTGAGTCTAGTCTGGCTTCTCTTTAAGGACCCGGTTGTTAAAAATTGAAATTGCCAGACATGCCGTATTTTAAATTTATTCCAGAGCTCCTTAAGGAACTGCTTCCAGCATGCCTAAGCGCAGGGCGCTGTCTCCCAGGGTGCCTTTGTTCAGACATCCTCCTCTGCTCCGGAGTTTTGTGACAAGATCCCCGCTCCTGTGGGAGCTGGGGAAATTCTAGCATCGATGCCACCGCCCAGGAGGGTGCTTCTCCTCCTCAGGAGTTAGGCCTCGGGGGGCGGTGCCTCCGGGCCTGTTCCCAGAATCCCTGGAGGAAGGCTCGCCCTGAGCAGGCTTTGGCTCCCCGGTGGAACTCCTTGCAGGAAGCCAGGGGCTTAGGGGACAAGGGGCCTGTGTGCTCTCCTCCCCGGGGGCCTTCACGTGGCAAGGGGAGGAAAGGGCAAGGCTGCCGGCAGGTGCAGCACAGAGGCCGCGCAGTCAGTCATGGAGTACTTGCTCCTCTCCCGCCGTGTTCTTTCATTGCACCTCACTAGTAAGAGTGACAAAAGAGCAGAGCTTAACTCTAATCCACGCTTGTATTTACTTCTCCTGTCCAGGTAGGAGGTGGAGAATGGCAAGCATTTCAGTTCTGATAAGTATTTCTGATTTTAAAATGCCTTGTTTATTTACACCGAGTCCTCTCCCTCCTCAACCAGTACTAATCTGAGTTAGTTTTCCACGCAAGTCACAGGCCCCCTGGTGTGTGCAACCTTACACGGAACCTGTGCACACTGCAGGGTCTTCAACAGAGAATGCGTTTCCCAGTGAACACAGAGAGCTCGAGGCAGGCCGTTCAACTGTCACAGACTACAAATCAGTGCGGCTGACATAGAGGCTTATCTATATGAACACCGCCCACCACCATACCTGTAATTGACACACACACACACATTCTACAAAGGACAACTGTTCTCTGTGTTGCCAAGTGATATGTTGCTTCTTGATCTGGCAACAATTCACTAGGTAAAGACCATCTGACTTCACGAGAATCCAGAGAATCCAAACAGATGTGGAACTACAGGCACCTAGATTTACCAGCTCCAGTAAGACAAGATAGAAACAACTCGCAGATGTTGCAAATTAACATACTATTTTTCTCTTATTATATTCCAAAATTCATCGGTGTCTTCTGTGCCTTTACTCTGTATCTGTTTCCTACTTTTGGTGTGATTTGATCAGTATTTATAGAAAATGGGAGGTGCCCTCTGCCCTTAAATTTCATCCGTGTTTCAAAAACCAAGTGAGATACTTAGACTGTTAGAGAAGACAGTTATCTGAAGCAATGATGCAAGAACCCTCACAATCCAGCTGTCAAGAGGGAGGAATCACAGATGCTGAATTGGAAACATCTGATACACGCACACAACAGCCCTGTACTAGAGGAGCCACGTCTAGAGAAAGGTCTCTGAATTTTACATAAAGCATCTCAACTTTAGATTCACATTATAGAATTATGGGTTATTTTCCCATAAAGCATTTATGGGATGATTTCATTAAAGTATCATATGTATAAAACATCTCATAAAGCACTTATTATAAGAACGTGAATATTTTAATGAAAAATATATGATTAATAATTAAAACATACTATACAATTTAAGTATTGAGATCAGCATTTTGTAATGCAGTTGAAAAATATGAACTAAAGGCTTACAATTCTAAGTGTAGTTGCAAATATAGATGCAGGTATGGGTAAAATTGAGAGTGATAGCAAACACATTTTAGCCCGCCATCCTAGGTACTTGAAAGGCTGTGATCCAAGAGATCATGGCTTCAGGCCATTCTGGGAGGAAAAATCCAGGAGAAAACTTCTCAGTGGCAGAATCCAGGCAAGGTAGTGAGTGCCAGTCATTTCAACTACAATGGAAAGCCTAAAATAAGAGGATCACTTGAGCAAGAAGTAAGACCTTATCTCAAAAACAGCCATTGTAAAAAATGGGCAGGAGGTGAGGCCCAACAATGGAACACTTGCTTAGGGGACACGAACCTTTTAGTTCAAACAATAGTACTACCAAAAATAAAATCCTTTCTGATTTTAGCTGCCTTTAATAATGTCAGTTTCCCAGCTCCCCACCTTGTTTGGGCAAGACCTCACTAAGCTCAGCACTCAGTGTCTAGTTCTTTATGTGCCTTCTTATCAGTAAGCCAGTGACATGTAGTTGGCATGATTTTTAAATCCAGTCCATGAGGGACTTCATAGCTCTGCTTGAGACTCGGAGTCCTTACCCCTCGTGGACTCAACTTCTGTGCCCATTTTGTGACAAAAGGCATCCAAAAACGAACAATGATCTCTTGAAACTCTGTAAGCTTCCTTGAAACCAGCATTTCCATCTTTTAAAGGCTATCACATTCTTCTGCCCTAAAGTGCCCTGTGTTTGCTAGTGAGTGAAGTTAGAGAAATACAGATTTGATTGATGAGTAGTAGCCTAGCTACTAATAATTGGGGGGATCACGACTGACGCTAAACTCAGCCAAAAGATAATTAGTGAGCCCTCCATCTTAGCAAGGAAGCTTGTAATCTTGGCTATGGAGAGGGATAAGTAGATGGGTTATAGTCTGAAGCTGGCTGTTTCTGCTCTCCTCAATCCTTTATCTTTTTGCAACTTCATACAAGTCTACATATAGATGAAGGAAAAGGCCACAAGTCAGAGAATGCAGGCAGGCGGGACAGGCTGGGAAAGCAAGATGGGAATCATCTCCTGAGATTCCATGAGGAATGCTTCCATGTTTAGTGAAACTAATTTGAGACTTCTGACTTCTAGAACTATAAAAACAGACCACCATCAACAACAAAAAAGCTCTATGTGATAATTTGTTATAGCAGCAACAGAGTACTAATACATTGACTGAAAAGTTGTCTCCTCAGGGAGCCCTTTTGTGACCACGTCCAAAGTAAGATAGTCGTTGTTGTCGAAGTCCATTTTTGTCTTTAGTATTTATTTAATAATTAGTATCACCTGAAATTTTGTTTATTTTCTTTCTCCTCCACCCCAGTAGAATCTCCCTCAAAGCACAAATACTGAATGCTTCATTTACCAGCATGTGGAATAGCAGCAGTCTTATTGTGCTTGCTCAGGTGTCTGTTGATTGAAAGTTGGCCATAGAAGAGGAGGGAATAGGGACCTGAGGTCCATCAAGCAGGCTCTTGGTCATCTATGCATCTCTTCTATTGTTACCCCTGCTTCCTTGCCTCCCTCTGACATCACTCGTCTCTGTACCTTCAATAATGACACTTGGAAAATAATTTTTTATTTAATCACCTTTGTAGTAACAGTTGGAGAACTGTTTTGTGGTCAGTTATTTGTAATATAGCTTCTCATTAAGTTCAAAAGAGCATGGCCATGTGCATTTTGTACAACAGTGCCATGTGTGGTACCGGAGACACATCTACAAACTCAACTGTGCTGTGTGTGGTACCAGCGACACATCTACAAACTCATTTGTGCCATGTGTGGTACTAGTGACACATCTACAAACTCAACAGTGCCGTGTGTGGTACCAGCAACACATCTACAAACTCAACAGTGCCGTGTGTGGTACCAGTGACACATCTACAAACTCAACAGTGCCGTGTGTGGTACCAGTGACACATCTACAAACTCAACAGTGCTGTGTGTGGTACCAGCAACACATCTACAAACTCAACTTTGCCGTGTGTGGTACTAGCAACGCAGCTACAAACTTTACCAGCTAGCACAAAAGTGTTACACACACAATGTCATCTACTGCATTCCTAGATTCCATTATTTTCAAAATCAAGTCTGAATTCTGTCCATTTCTAGTCATAATGCCCCGGGCAAATCATCAAGCATTTAAGCATTCCTGTATTTAAATTATACTAGTTACCAGACTTACCCTCAGAATTATCATGGAGCTTAACTGAATTTATACATGTGATTTTTTTTCTTTGTTCCCTGTGAGTACTAACAATGGAAAATTTACAAGCTTACAATGTCCCGGAATCAAGTAAAACAACAACAACTTGATGACTAGTGTTAAATGTCTTTCTTAATGGCATAGACTACCTTGGCCTTAATTTCTACATATAAATGACCAACAGTCAAAGCCAGATTCCTACCTCTGAGTTTCCTCAAGTTCGGGGAGGGACGTACTTTCATCTCTAAATAGAGTTATGACTCCCCTCGCAGACCCACATGTACCTCCTTTACAACTAACAGTTCAATACATTATTGAACGGACCTTTGTTATGTGCCAGGGACACTGCTGTGGGCATTCAAGTTTCCTGTCAGTGCAGAGATTGGGTTGTTTATAGTTCGGTAGAATCGCTCCACCAGCGCCGACGCAGGGGGGGCTTGTATGTCGGGGCTACACTCAAGGCATGAAGATCAATACGGTATTTTTCATAGTGATCCAAACAGGGAATGTGGAACCTCTAAGTAAAGACAGTAGTAATATGGATTTAGAGGCTACCCTGGTCATGAAACCGCAGAAAAATAAAATACACAGACTTAATGATTTTTCCTGTAGGAGGAGCGGAGTCGGCTCACAAGCTCGCGGCTGAGGTGAGGAGGTTTAGTGAGATTAATTAGGACAGCACTTGATTAATTTAACCTGTGACTAATTGTTTCGGTAGGATGACTTCAGGCGTCCCAGACTCGTGGGGATGTCGGGGCTGGGGATGGACGATGGCTTCGCTTTTCCCTTGGATCGGAAGTACTGCCGGCCTGACGGGCGTGAGCAAGTCGTCAGTTGTGATGAATGAAGTGGGCGTCTCTCAGTCATCACACTGAAAAACTCAAGTGCTAGGGAATAAAACTGGGGATGTGACCTCATCCTTTTGAATGCTGGCCAAAATGACTGCAGAGCCCAGTGGCAGATGTTCATCTTCCTTCTTCATGAAGAAACGTAAGCATTAACCGTCCAGAAGAGCCTTTCCAACAACTCAAGAGTGCTGGCATTAACTGACCGCCATGACACACTGCAGAGAGAACCATCACCACACGTCGTGACGGAAACGCGGGTGGTGCATGGATTGCCTGGCTCACCCTGGAGCTTCGTTAACAGACATGGTGGGTACGTTTTCTCTGAAATTGCATGTCATTTCCTGGGCTAACTGCGCTTCAAGAGGAGCTGTGACATCTGATGTGACAGCAGTGCTTTGCCATTCCTCTGTGCTTCTGACACTGACACCCTCTCGCCCAGACCCACGGAACTTCTGTGCATGTAGAATCATTAGAAATTATTTTCATATGAAAAGAAATTGAACCCATGAATGAAGTGACAAAGTAAGAATACTGTCAGGAAAGCAACGGATGCAATTTCAAATCTAGGCTGTAGAAAATTTGCCCCTTTGATCCCTAATTTACTCGTTAATAAAGTACTGTCCACAAAAGAAAAATATACCAGAAATGAAACAGCTACTGGTACCTAGAAGTAGTGATGGATGTATTTAACAACGATTAGCCCCATATCCTTAAGCCATTTATAATTTTTTTGTCTCATTTTACTTTAAAATAAGTGCAATGAATACACAAGGTACCTGAGGAAAATCGCTGGCGTACACACAGTAAGGCTCACTGGTGGGTGGATCTATATGACCCTAGCTTGGGAAAATAATAAACACTTGATTGCTGTGTGTGAGGGCTTGATTAATCTTTGTATTTACTTACCTGTCTTTCAGTGGTACTGATGATTGATCCCTGGGCCTCACGCTGGATAAGCAAGCCCTCCATCAATTAAACCATGCCCCTAGTCCTGTTAATTCTTCCCTCAAATGTGTTCTGTGCTTTCGTGCAGGCTGACCTCTGACAATGGCTCTCCCGCCCCCAAACCCAGAGTGGTTGGGTATGGTGTAGTGATTGTCAACGTGATAATATAAGAGATGCCTACAGCAGGAGTCAAGCATACTTCTAGGTGGTTCTGTGAAGGGGTATCAAGGGACAAGTGTATCATGCAAACCCTGACATAATGAAAATGGCAGAATCCATGGATAGGCCCCAAAGCTGAAGGCTGTCGGGAGATGGGGAGACTCTGGAAGCGGGACCTGGTTGATGTCTGTCGCCCGGGGCTGCGGGGAGGATGGGGCCTCTCGATCCCTATCCCGGGACAGCTTTGTCTGTGGCCTGGGCACTGCTCTGCCCTGCCGTGCCCTGCCCAGCATGGCATGACTCACTAGAAGCTCTGGGCCCCGGGTGAAATGAATGGTGCGGATGTGGTGGGGCACACTGCGAGGCAGAGACAGCGGATCATGCTTTGAATGTCGCCTGGAGAAAATATGAGCAAGACGCTTTAAAAAAAAAATGAGCGGAGTCACCCCAGATGGAACGCTGACAGTCCCCAGTTCCTGGGGTGCTCGATGCAGAGTGAAAATCTAAGGTGAACGACGGCACCATGCCGTGGGGGAACCAGGGCGCTCGAGGAGCAGGCTGGCAAGTGACCAGCAGCCAGAGGAAGGCGAAAGCGAAGCCTCGCAGAGAAACAGGACGTGAACCTTGCTCGTAGGGCTTCAGAGCCCTCGCAACAACCTCGAGTCTGCTTCCCTTCTCATTGAATTCTTTTTTTTCCCCTTTATGTTTTATTTCACTTTCTGTTCTGTTCGCTTTGCTTCTCGCAGAAGTCAATCAGCTTCCTTCTTTATGACGTTTTCAATCATTTTTTTCTAATGTCTTTTAAAAAATATTCTCTTTAAGTCGTTGTACCTAGGAGTTGCCATCAACAAAGCAGTATCTGAGTACAAGGCCTCTCGATCGATGTCATGTTTTTCCACATTCTCACCTAGCCCTCCCTGACCAGCCCTTCCCTTACTTTCCTTAATTTTGTAGGATATACGTTGGATTTGAACTGCATTCTCTCTCCCTCTCTCTCCCCTTGACCCTGTCCAACCTCTTTCATGTATGTAACTTTTAAATTCTACACAAGTTTCATTTTTTTAACCTCCTACTTCACCCTATAAGAATATCCGTAGTCTTCAAATATAAATGATTAGTTGTGTGGGTGGTGTTATTATTAACTTTTTACTTTATGTAAATATCTGCTTTGCTATTAATTCAATTAATTTGTCATCGATGAATGACACATCCAGGCTAGTGGTGAGATATGTCACATCAACTGTGCCAATACCCAGTGATGCCACAACAGATGAGATTATCCAAAAGAAAGACTTCAGGTGGTTAAAACCCCAAGCCATGAGCTGACTTCAGAAGAGAAACCCTCCATGTAGGAATACAAGCAATATGAAAGGAGAGAAAGTAAGACTACATCTCAGAAAGTCAACAACCATACAACAAAGTATCCGAGCTCAAAGGAATTGGATAAGAATAATGACTAATAGCATGTATTAATTCAATGAGATCAAGAGAATGTGAACAAACAGCTAAATTGATTCTAATAGAATTCAAATGAAAGGCTAAATAAAAGCAAAGTAAATACAAATAACCACCTAAGTGAACTAAATATAGATAAACAGCTAAATGACACAAAAATCTGCTAATTAAAAAAGCAATCAATGTGGGAGATGTAAGAGCATCTTAATGAAGACAGAAATTCTGAGAAAAAAGTTGAACTCTCATCCTGGATAAAAATAAAGCTGTGATGAAACTCTGTTTAGTTGAGCTGATGAACTAGAAGACAGACTACCAGAGCTTAACGATGGATATACTAGGACAATCAATAGATGAAGGAAAATATATATATATATATATATATATATTTATATATATATATGAGTTCCAATACTCCATTAAAAGACCAAACTTAGATAGGCATACCTAAAGGCTTAGCAAGCACAGTCAACAAAGGAACACAAAACTTCCCAGATACTGAAAAAACAAAGCCCATCTAGGTACAAAAACACTAAGATTCCAGACAAATGAGACAAGGAAAGAATTTCCCTATGGGGTTTTATATTTAAAACATCAGGTACAGAGACAGCAGATATCCCCACAAAAACCTTAACAGAAATGAGGCTGTGGTATGATGGATTTAGAATGCTAAAAGGAAACGATTCAAACCACCAAAGCTCTCATCCATAATAGGAGAAAACAAAACCTTCCACAACAAAAACTACTTGAAAACCAGCACTGCAGAGGATCCTCAGAGCCATCGGCCATCTTACTCAGAGAAGAAGGTAAATGTAACCATGAAAACAAGAAAGAAACTTGCTCCAAAAGAGTAGATAGAAGAAGAGGGGTCAAACACTATAAGACCAACAAAATGGCAGGATTTGCCTCATTCATTTCAACCTTAATGTTTTATCTGGGTGGCTTTACTGTAGAACTCTCTCTATACTTCCGGCTTCCTAATTTAGCAGTCAACGGACTCAGATTTCTCTCTGTGTCATTTTGTGTAGAAAGGGAACAACATCAGGAGAAGCATCTTGTTCTAAGAAATGAAGTAATACATGCAGAACACTCACAACAGTGCCTTGCTTATATAGTAAGGACACTATAAGCAATGGCTATATGTTGTAAAAATATTTTAATTACAAAATTCAATTTATGTAACTAAATTAGCATAAATAGATTATGACAGGGTTTATCTCTTCACACTCCTGTCTGCTTTGGTAATCATAGTTTAGCATCTATTGATTACCTGAAAACATTAATAGTTGGGCCTTCTGCAAAAGCAAACACTTAGAGAAAATAAGTAGAATTTTTTTTTCATCCTCAAAGCAAAGACTCCTTCAAGGGATAGCTTCTTAAACCTTTGACAACAATATTGTTATAATTGCAATTCTGCCTTTTTTTTTTTTTTTTTTTTTGGCCAGTCCTGGGCCTTGGACTCAGGGCCTGAGCACTGTCCCTGGCTTCTTCCCGCTCAAGGCTAGCACTCTGCCACGTGAGCCACAGCGCCCCTTCTGGCCGTTTTTTCTGTATATGTGGTGCTGGGGAATCGAACCTAGGGCCTCGTGTATCCGAGGCAGGCACTCTTGCCACTAGGCCATATCCCCAGCCCCCGCAATTCTGCCTTTTGATCAATTACAAATTTTCATAGATTTACCTTCATTTATTTATTTATAATTTTTTTTATTCATTCATTCATCCAGCCTGCAGCATAGTCTTTGGCTAGCCACAGGGAACAAATGTCTCCTGTGGAAGCAAATGCTAGAATACAGGATCCCATCATAATACATTAAACAAAAGAGAGGAAGGAAGGTTTACGTTCCTTTCCAAAAATTGTAGAAAATATTCTGGATTCTGGAAGAGCCCAACAGATTCATATTGACAGAAAAGTATTTCTTCAGATAATCTTGTGTCTGTCACATTATTAAAAAAATTAATATTAATTAAAATAGATGAAGTAGCCTAGGAGATTGTTTTCCCCTAGATCAGCTGTGGACTATAGACAGGCTGTTGCAGTACAGTTTATGGCCATCTTGCATTAGTGTAGCAATGAGAACCAAATAAGCTTGCCTCGCTGTCAGCACCAGTACTCCGGTTCTTGCAGCTTCCAATTGCATAGCATTTTGTTCTGAAAAATGAAATTGCTTTAAAATGTTCCTGTTAAAATGTCTCCATATTGCATTTGCAATCTTCACTGTTTTATATGGCCATTAAAAGTTTAAATTTAAAAAGGAAATTAAAAGCATTAATTTTTTAAAGCCTGAAACTGCATAAGAATGAGAAACGAAAATCAATACTCCTCAAGTCACAAATCCTTACAGTGTTACTCTGTCCTCTGCTTCCATCCCTCTCTGTCTGCTGGGTTCTTTTTTTTTTTTTTTTTTTTTTTTGGTCCATGGCTTTCTGCTCTACTGGAGGCAAAATTGCTATGCAGAATTGCCACACAGAATTAAATATTTGCTACTTGAGAAATCTAGAGTGGAGTGTAGAATATATCTGTATCTCTTTCTATCTACCTACCTATCTATCTATCAATCATCTATCTATCAATCTATCATCTACCTATCTCCCTATATATCTTCTACTATGTGAAGAATCATAATAGTTCTAGATTTAGACTTTATACATGAAATACAAGGAAGAATAATGCAGTTCAATGTATTCTCAGCAGACACTTGGAAATGGTTAATGAGCGAACATAGTTCCTTAGTGGGCTAGTGTCATCTAGAAACTCATTACTGCATTCATTCTCTGTATTTTCTGCTTCCTCTTAGCCTCGGTGAACTGTGAAAACTAAAAATAAAATAAAATTCAATAGTTAAAACCTTGGAAACTTCCAGCACAGCAATATATATCCTATTGGGAGACAAGCAATGAAAGGCATAAAGCTGCTCCTGCCGGGGGCTGGGACTGCAGGCTGGCCTGCCACCACCCCTGTGCCAGTAGATCACGGGGGCGGGGCTACAGGCCTTTCCAAAGAGCAAGCCACGTGGAATCTCTTTATTGTGATTATTTCAAGACCCTGTCTGTGTACTGACTGTATAGAGACTGAGTTACGATCTTCTCAGGCCCCCTCTACAAGATGAGCAAGCGTGCCCCAAACTTCCACTTAATTTAATTCACGTGACCTAAAACTTCATTGCAAGTTAAGATTGCAACAAATACACTTGATCCCCGCTTTCCAAAAGCCAAAGGCAGAGGACGGAGCCCTCAGATGCGGGAAACACTGTGGGTCAGACGGACTCCCGCCCCCGACATCAAGAGGGTCGAGTGAGGAATTTCATGGAGCTTGGAGTTCTAGCAGAAATGGACTCACTTTCCAAAGACTCTGTGCTCCTCCATCCTGGGGAAGTTGAACGAGGCGATTCCCTTTTCTAAGGGTCTGACTCTAAGGGTCGCCGGCAGAAAGTTTGGCAAATTCTGCTCTGCAAATGAATGTAAACAGTGGTTGTTACTGGAAACAAGGTGGGAAGAGGGACTCCTTCCCCGCTAGGCCGAGAGGAGACAAGCAGTTTCTTTGAAGATGGATGGGGCCATAAATTAATTTCTTCCGAGAACAGTCCACAGAGGTGATGGTTGTCATTTTTCTGGTGCCAGGCAAGGCCCCATCGGATTCTCCAGCTGTGCCTTCCTCTGCCACAGTGCCTGGGGGTGACTTGGCAGGGCCTGAAGTGACAGGCAGATGACAGATCCCAGTGGCCTCCCATCCCTCCCTTCCCCCCAAAGTGCTCCAGACACAAAGCACCACTGGGAAAGCTCCTCAGACTTAGATTGTTTTTGTTTTTGTTTTTAATGTATTGTCTTTAAGCGGTTGTACAAAAAGGTTCCAATTCACCATGTCAGTGTGGATTTATGCCACATAAACATGGTCTCTTTTGATGCAAAGGATAGTCAAGAATGAAGAAGCCTTGGTGATTCTGGCATTGCTGGGGGCGGGGGAGGCACCGCGCCTTGGTTAGGGTTACAGTCACTTATGGACAAACATTACAAAACGCTATTTTGAGGCATTAATTAATAGTTTATATCAATGCTCCGTTACTCGAAAATCAGCATTCATTTATGGTGAAATACCAAATTCATTCCATAAAGAGAAATTGGTAGTAGCTCCAGACTGTATAGAACTGTGGCAAGAGGCTGGTGGAGAGCTGGCTGACTGCTCAGATGACACCAGGGGTAACTGATACAAGCAGGATGGCAACCACAGAAATCCAGCCAAGGTGGTCAAACACGCTGCTCGCAGGACACAGAGAGAACAGAGCCTTGGCGGGAGTGGCAGGCATCAAAAGCCAAGTCCACACAGCAGAGCCTACCTTCACCATCTGCATTCGAAAGGTATCTAGCTGCTCCGCTGCTTTTAAGAGGCTAACGTTTGCCTTCTAAGCACTAGCTGTGTTTATGCAGGAAAACCCTACAGAATGCATTTTTCAGCTTGCAATCGATTTTGGTTGCAACTTGGATGTACACAGTACTTTAGAATACTCCAAGGCCTCAATCACATTGGATATTTTCAGCAAGGTCGCAACGCAGGCAGGACCGATCCTGGTGTTGACCTCATTTCTCTAGCCCACTGAGAGGGAACAGGAAGTAACTCCTGACATTTGCATGTTCAACCAGGCCTAACGTTTGGTCTTCAAAGTGAAAGCTCAGATATCACCAAAACAATGAGAAAGAAACCTAATCCTATGAACTCTTATTTAAGATTAAAATATTAAGTTGTCTTTCTTGAAGTGAGTTTGCTGTGGCCCAGGGAGCCCAGAAATGATTTAGAAGCATTTTATGGATGGTCATACAACCTGGTATGGAATGTTGATTAAAGCACAGCATGGGGATTATTTATTCATTGGATATCTCCGTAACATATGATGAAGCCACATTTTGTATTAATTTATTATGGTAAGAGTAGTCACTTACAATTAATCATATGTTATAAAATGAGTTTCCTTAATCTGTACCATGGCCCTACTTTATTTTATGCAGTATTATTCATGCAAGTGCTATAAATAGCTTTAGAAAGTTAAACAACCACCATAGACCATCATGACAAATAATAGGAGAGAAAGAAATTAATAAATAGAAAAAAGTGAGAAGAGATACATTATCAAATGAGCAGAGGGAAGGAACTGCAAGTATAATTTACCATCTTGCCGAAATGAATTGGTTATTTCCAGAAAGAGCATTTACATCATGCTTGGGAGCATTTATCAGCCGCACACAATGAGTCATATTTCACTTCCGCAAGAATAACAGAGGCGTAGCACATGCGGCCGCGGCTTCAAGGGCAGAGGAGGCGGACTGCGGGGAAGGGACTGGCTGGTTGAGTCATTGTAGACATGGACGTTGTGAAGTTCCCCAGCCCTCTGTAACAAATAAGGACACTCTTGTCAACGTTTTTGAGGTGTTTACTCTTATGGTTTCTTTCTTATCTGGTCCTGAGCTAACTCCCTGTCTTCCGCATGCAAAATATTTCTTTCCATTTCTTCAGTACAGAGGAAAAATAATTGATTCAAACCAATATTCATTCTCCTGACTCTTACTATATTATCATTTTCTACACTGGTTGCTTTTAAGCATTGTGGGTTTTTTTTTTTTAATCAGGTTGAAAATATATATTACCTCTGAACAATCTGTGGACTAGATTTTTCTACTAAAAATAAAGGAAAACCCAAAGTAACAATAGTGTTAGCTTTTACCAATGTGGCCTATCTCCAAGGGCTTTGCCTTCTTTTAGAAGTGAGCTTTCTCTGTGCTAAGATTAGCAGAGACCACCAGGACACTGGCTCAGCAAATCACTTACCTGACCTTTCGCACCCCTTCTGGAAAGAGCAGCTGAATGGCTGGGAAGAAGTTCTCTCCAGTAACCACCCCACACACGCCTGCTCCAGACAGTGTGCAAAACAGGACACACCAGGAAGCCTGCTGTTATCTGCCGGGCGTAGAAGAACCCTCACTCCAGCCAGGCTTAGTTTCTTAACTATGCTGAAACTGCTGATCCACAGAATTGAGTTAATTCACAGTGAGAATCTTAAGTACATTTTTATTTCTCAACTCATTCAACTCCTGAGTGTTTGGTGCTATGTATATTAGTGAATGTAGGCAGCATTTGAAACAAATAGCTTGAATTCTCAGCCGCCAAGGTAGTGTAACACACAAGCAACTTCCTTTCACTTCCTCATTGTTCCTGAGCAGAGACATATCTGTTAGAATTGTAAGTCAACTGATTTGAGCAACTATCCTAGTGATCAGGCTTAATTGGTAACAATAGGCATTTGCAAAGTTATGGGTCATATTCCACATACTTGTCAAATTCTCTGCGTGAAAAATACTCCCACGGATTCACAGATGAGTTACACAATTCCACCAGGAGGAAGATGTATCCCTTGAAAGATGTGATCAAACCTATACTGTTACCAAGACCTGGGATAACGTTAGGAGAAGTAGTTGTGGTGGAAGTCAATGAAATGAACGACCACTGAGAGGAAAAAGAGTGACAGATAAACACATACATTACGTCTATGTGTTGGTGTAGATACACAGATGGTCCTAATTACTTCGCATGTATTGCTCAGAAGGTGGTGGCATTTTCCTTTTCACAGAAAGCAAGGAGCAATTTTCTTGATCAATAGTTTTAGTATCACTGAATTATGACCGTGTAAAGGCAGCCTTTTCCCTGAATCTAATATTTATAAGGAAAGGGAAATACAAGAAGTGGATAAGTGCAGTGAGAGGACTGGAAAGGACCAAACAAGCTGTCTTAGGGAAGGGATTAAAGTTAGTATGTGTCAGTGAGTTTGTTTTGCAGAAAGAGAAACAGAGGCAAGGTCAGTGAAGACGTGGTTAATCTTCTTTCATTCACACAATGCAAGGTAGTGGACATGGCAGCAAGAATTAAGGTTTGTGGTGAAGAAAGAGAGACACTCAGCCGTGGGTCGTCTGTTATTGTAGACCTTCTGGGTGCTCGCTGAGCACCTCCGGGAAACCTATCCAATTCACTGAGATGCCTGAGCTACAGTTATGGAGAATAGGGTCAAAGGGTAAGCAATAACGAAGTGCAAAGTATTATGAAAACTACTCAGCCACAAACCGTGCTGCAAGTTCTTCCTGAGCTCATGGTGAGGCCATGTTGCATGAGGGGTAGGCGAGCTGGAGCCTCTGGGATTGGTGCCCGGGCCTTCTGCAAACCTGAACACAAATGAGAATCATGAATGCGAATCTCACCGAAAACCCAGAGAAATGCTTGTCAGAAAAACACTAATAATTAAGGCTATAAAATTTTAGTGTAGCTGTAAAACTTTATAGATTCTCTTTTGGTTTGTTTATAAAAAATTTAAAAATTATTGTTATAATTTTTCCTGTTGACTTTGTTGGTAAAACTTATTCTTCGAGAGTCATTCACATCCAACTCCAAAATGCTTAATAAAGAAAATTCAACTTATTTTGTAACTGGGAATAAAAAACTATGAGCAGTAATATTTACCCAGGAATATAATATCATTTCAGCAATAAATAATAAATGCAGTTTGCCAAGTTAAAAGAGAAATAAAATCTTAGAGCCATTCCAGTAGAAACAGAAAATTTACTTGAGTACTTATTGATCAGATTTTTAAAATCTTAGCAAATTAGGAATAAAAGAAATTCCTTAACTAACATAGAGTATAATAAACTATAGCAAATATTACTCTTAATCAGGTATTTATTTACACTAACAGAGAATATAATTGTCAGTCGATATTGTAAGAGCAGGAAAGGAGAAAAAAAAGCTGTCAGTGGGAAGATTTTAAGGGAAGAAGAAAGTAAACTTCACTTGTAGACTGAAGTCTCATTTCCTTGGTACCCCAGACATACACGAGGAAAAAGCAATCATGAATGAAAAAAATGGAACACATTTACTGTATAAACACCTTACAAAATAATGCCATATCTTAAGTGATAAAACAGAAAATTAAGAATTCCACATATTCAATTAAATGTCTTCTAGCTAATAAATATATGCCATGGTGAAAAAGATTTGAATAAAAGGAAATAAAACTTTTAAGTAAATCAATGAGATAATGTGTTAGAAAAACAGCCAGATTTTCTTTAAATGAGTTTACAAATCCAATGCCACCTTCATTACAATTGCAGCTGGATCTTTTTCAAAGGCGCTCAAGAATCTCTGATAAATATCCAGTGATGACTAGGAAGCAAGCTTGGCAAAGAATTAGAATAGTAGTAACGACTCTCATTCAAGCTATAAATTATTGAAGGCAGGATTTTTAATTCTGTTTGTGGACTGGTAAATCCTCCTTATCCGAGACCATTGCTGGCATCGAAGACTCACAGCACGCTGGTGGGATGAGTGAAAACGCCCAACGCCAGGGCGCGGGCTGAGGAGCGGACGCAGGGAAACAGCAAGCTGATGGCCCCCGGGCCCGCCGGTGTGCACTTCCAAAAGATGTCAACGTGGCTTAAGCCGAGAGCAAAGCACCGTGCGTTCTATGGGAAGGGAGCCATGGCGCGGTGGGTCCTCCTGGAAGGACTCGGCGGGCTGCGCTTTCCTCAAGTCTGGAGCGAGCGGGAGTGGAGAGCCCCGCGGAGCCTTTCTTTGTAAGTGAGCACTGGAGCAAGGCGTTACACTGAGCATCTCGGGCAAGGAAATGACACCCTCGCTCTCCGTCAGATGTGTCCGCTTCTTGATCTGGACCCTTAAGAAATGCACATGAATTGAAGGATCATTGTTGATGTGCTGGATTTCTAGATTGCAACGTCCAACACGTGAGTAAGTAGCAACCTGGAGGGGCAAATGAGCGGACATTTCTTTACGGCTAAAAGTGTGGGTATTCCATGCTTAGGTGCGACTTCGATTTCTTTTGCCATTTTGCCAGATAGTTAGGAAAACACTTTCAGATGTTACAATAGAACACTTACATGAAATCATTCATGTTAATATGCAAAACTGCAGATCCAAATAGGGAAGCGTTAAATAATGCAGTATCCTGACTTGGTATATTTTCATTGTAGAGTCGAGTCCATATATCTAGCCAAAGTTCTAAGTATTTTCAAAAATGTTATTTGCATTACCCTGGCCCCATGAGTCAAAGGCAGTGTGAAGAAGATTCCAGGTGATTTCACAGATCACAGAGAAGCAGGGTTACTAAAATTATGCTATGTCAAAGTTCAACAAAATAAACACCATTTAGTGGGGTCCAGGGGAGGTGGTAGAGAATGGAGAGGAGAGGAGGGAGCAAATGGGGACAAGAATCCAGTGTCCATGCTACAGAATTAACAAGAGGGGAGGGGCATAGGGAGGGCTGAACAGGTTGACAGGGATGACGTGGGTTGGGAGGTGTCGAGTGTTCACCAATTGCTTGGTTACACGGCAACTCCCTGGTAAAGCTACTTAAAGATAGGATTTTCCCGGTTGTATGTGGGACCTTTTGCTCCTGACCATGTGGATCTTTCGAATGCTGTGTGTTCCACTGGGGAACACTTACTACGCCCTCTCCTAACAACTTCATGACAGACTTCTTTCTATTTGTTCAGCCGAAGCATGAATCACAGAACAAATAAATAAATAAACACTCGCTTTCCCTGGTCTAAGCCTTCCCGAGTGGCGGCTGCTATTACCAGGCTGCATTGGGAAGACAGTGGTATTCTCACCCAGCTTCATCAACGGGAGCTGGGATTTATGGCAGTTAAAGCATTATCTAAATGAGCAGACGGAAAACTAAAGTGGAAGTCTCTTACATGACTAACTGTAAAATACCATAAAACAAATAAATTAATTCAATAGAGCGCTCCGAATGACATTTTCCGAACATTGCCTTTGGTGAATGTCTCTTGGGCGGAAGGCTGGTGAGGCTCTGCAGAGAGGAGTACATTTTGAAAACGATTCCTTGATAATTGTCACTGATATGCTTCCAATTTGCAAAATGCTCTGCCTGGAAATGAAGAACGCCCTTTGCTGTGCCGCGGGTGGCGGAGATGTTTTATGTGGGCTGTATTTTCTGAAGTGCTGGAGGTTTGTCTGCAGGGCTTGTAGCTGCAGGGGAAGCGGGCGGGGAGGGGAGGAGGGCTTGGAACCGACACACGCGGGTCATTTGCAGGATGTGCTCATTGTCTGTTCTCAAGGAGGACGCTGACTCTTCCCCCGATGGATGGATGGGTGGATGGATGGATGGGTGGATGGAAGGATGGACGGATGGATGGATGGACAGATGGATGGACAGATGGATGGATGATGGATGGATGGAAGGATGGATGGATGGAAGGATGGAAGGATGGATGGACAGATGGAAGAATGGATGGATGGATGGACGGATGGATGGACAGATGGATGGATGGATGGACGGACGGATGGATGGATCGATGGATGGATGGATGGATGGATGAAAGGATGGACGGATGGATGGACGGATGGATGGACAGATGGATGGATGGACAGATGGATGGATCGATGGATGGAAGGATGGATGGAAGGATGGATGGATGGGTGGATGGATGGGTGGACGGATGGAAGGATGGACGGATGGATGGATGGAAGGATGGATGGAAGGATGGATGGATGGACGGATCGATGGATGGATAGATGGATGGATGGATGGATGGATGAAAGGATGGACGGATGGATGGATGGATGGATGGATGGACAGATGGATGGATGGATAGATGGATGGAAGGATGGATGGACGGATGGATGAATTGATAGATGGATGGATGGATGGACAGATGGATGGACGGAAGGATGGATGGATGGATGGAAGGATGGATGGATGGATGGGTGGATGGATGGGTGGACGGAAGGATGGAAGGATGGAAGGATGGACAGATGGATGGATGAAAGGATGGATGGAAGGATGGATGGATGGATGGACGGACGGATGGATGGATAGATGGATGGATGGATGGATGGATGGATGAAAGGATGGACGGATGGATGGACGAATGGATGGACAGATGGATGGATGGATGGATGGATGGATAGATGGATGGAAGAATGGATGGATGGGTGGATGGATGGGTGGATGGAAGGATGGAAGGATGGATGGATGGACAGATGGATGGATAGACAGATGGATGGATGGATGGATGGATGCACGGATGGATGGATGGATAGATGGATGGAGGGATGGATGGATGGGTAGATGGATGGGTGGATGGGTGGATGGATGGAAGGATGGATGGATAGACAGATGGATGGAAGGATGGATGGAAGGATGGATAGATGGATGGAAGAATGGAAGGATGGACGGATGGATGGATGGATGGATGGAAGGATGGATGGATGGACGGATGGATGAATAGAGGGATGGAAGGATGGATAGATGGATGGATAGATGGATGGGTGGACGGGTGGATGGATGGATGGATGGATGGATGGCACGTTATGGAAGCATCACTCCGGTGGGCCGGAGGAGCTGAGTGCAGGCTACATGCACGGCACCTGCCACAGAGGGAGTCCCAGCCTTGTGATGTCTCCTGACGGGGTGGGGCACTGCCCAGGCCCGGGGTGCGGGGGAAAGCACCTCTGCTTGCTGAGAGCCCGACGAGAGAGGAGGCCGAGGAAGCCAGGGCACAGGGGGAGCGGAGCGTGGGCAGAGGACTCAGCCTCCTCTCCTGGCCCCTCGGGTCTTCCAGAGCCTCCCGGCCGCTCAGGCCGTCAGCAGCGGGAAGACGGGCTGTTTGCTTCAGCATGCGCTTCTCCAGAAGCTCCATCCTACGGCAGGGCAGGGGGCCAGGGCGACCCCGGCAGACTGGGAAGCGGCTCAGAGGCCGGCACCGTGGGCAGGAGGCCCCCGAAGAAGCCTCGCTGGGGGAAGGCGAGCCCGGGCCCAGGGAGCGGGGATGGCCGGGCGAAGCTCCTGCCAAGGACGGTGGTGCCCTGTGGCCTGCGTGGGAAGGACACGGAGGCTTACGACGCCGTCCGACTTCTTCTGGCTCTGCTATGTGGTTCGAACCTTCCAGAGGCCCAGGGACCAACCAGGCTCCCTCTTTTCAAGATGGTTCTAGGCCACCCACCCCTGACTTACCTCTCTGCCTCTTCTCCCTCTGACCTCTTGCCTCCATCTCGTAAGGATCCGAGGGAGGACCGGGCCTCACCTGACCGTCCTCCCCTCTCATGGAGGGATGTATCACAACTGGCAGGCCTCAGGGCAGGGGAACTTTCCAGATCCAGATACTGCTGACCACAAAGGAGTAAAGTAACGCCTTATTTCTATGGTGGTCGCAGTGAATGAACAAGGAACTTAGACATGCGTGGGATGTATTTTTCTCATGTCAAGAACCGCTGCAGCCTGGACAAGGAAGGGCGAAGGAACCTGAGTGGACGACAATTCACATTGGTATTTAAAGAAATGTGCCCCGGTTTCCAAGACCAACAACGGTTCAAAAGGAGTCCCCCGTGATACTGCCGGGTCACTTGTACTTTGTTACCTGGCTGTGTGGTACTGGGGTGTCTTCACAGGTAAATGGCCCGAGGCAGCGTCTTTGCCTCGAAGGCTAATGGAGTATGTGTGTGTGCATGGGATGTTCACCATTGTAACTGACACGGCCAGGAAGACAACTCGTGACACGCTCCTTCCAGAGGCCAATACCTTCACCGAAGTAGATCCGAGTGTGTGGAAACGCTGGCTTCTGAGGAGGGAGCGCGTCACACTTACACGGGCTGAGTGAGTGTGTGGCAAAGCGTTCTGGGCGCTGTCAAGAAAGCGATGTTACTCAGGTCGTGTTCCAGATGGACCTCGGCTAACTGACTTGCTGGAAATCGGAAGGTGGCCTCTCCAAGGATGCAGCCCCCTTCCCGGAGACGACGCGCGCGGGCCAGCAAAGAGGCGCGAGCCCCGTGAGGCGTGGGACACACGTGGCGCGTGGAAACCAGGCCGGCGCCGCGGCCCGGGGCGCGGCCGTGACCAGGCGTGCGGGACTCCACGCCGCGGCTGAGACCGCCGCGGGGCCTCTCCTCGTGCCTGAGTCGATCACAATGACACGCAAGAGCTGACGGCAATGTGGGTCGTCGTGTCTGAGGGGTGTGGGTGAGACAGAGGGGTGGACGGGCGAATGGGTGACACTACCAGGCGCTTTTCCACAAGCAGCACACCTAATCCGAACGTCAGCTCCAACCGCCCCACTCAGAAATGTAAAGACCGGTAATGAAGAAACGTCTTCTGTATTTTCTTTCCAGAAAGCCCCTTGCTTTGGGGAAACTGCTGAGGTCAGAGACGGCTGTGCCCCCTCCCCCCCCCCCCCCCACGCGCTGTGGCTGAGTCCGGAAGGCTCCACAGAGCCGAAGCAAGCTGCTTTGCGAACGGCAGCAGTGCAGATCTGCCCCCCTCAGGCTGGACGTGAAGGGTGCATTTGGTTGAGGTGTCAAGGTACCGAAATGAGGAGCTAACGTTATGATTTCTGTTTCTTTGCATAGTTTCAAAGGTGGGTTAGTTAAGTCACATATTCAACCAATACTTGTCAAGATTCTACCCTGAGCACAAAACCAAGGCCCCCGGCCAAGAGACCCGACCAGCAGGGTGGCTTTCGCTATGGAGCTGTGAATCAGAATGTGCGGTGGAGTCTGCAAGGGGCCCGTGCCGCCCAGGGAGGCAGAAGATGCCGTCAGAGGGACCCACAGGGCCCTTCAACAGCAACGGTGAGGTTGCTGTTGTCGCCCAGAAGGCTTCGATAACCGTCCAGCGGGAGCAGATGCACCCATCACCCCATCTGAGTTGTATTCTCTGAGGACCATCCCTGGTAGGATGTGGGTGAAACGTGGCAGGAAGGTCTGGAAATGTGCAGGGGTGAGCCGGGCACAGCTCGGATGGATACGGTGATTCTGGGCCCGAGGGAAGAACTGGATCTGAGGAGAAGAACTCCCAGGAATCAGTGCGTCCGTCAGGCTGCTTGTTGCAGCTCCCGGGAGGGTCAGGGCCCCACAGACTAAAGAGAGGATCAGGAGAAGGAACAGACTGGAGACGACCTTAGAAGATGCTGAGGTTGGAAAATTGTACTCTGGTAGAAGAGATGGACATGCAACTAGTTCAACCCAAATATATACGCACTTAATATTAAATACTTTATGTTATATTTTAGAACACAGGACAGAGATATTGCTATTGGAAAAAATTCTAAGAGGCAGTAAGACTAAGACACTTATCATTAATTTTATGATCAACTGTGTAAAAGTGAGTAAGAAAAAATTTGAATTCCAAAGCCTTGTTAATCTGGAAAATTCTGAGTAAATTAAGTGTATTTTATCTCAGAATTCTTGAAATTTCGCATGCATTATAATATTGTTCAAAGTCAGTAAAATATTGTATGAATCAAGGGGTGGGGGGTTGTTTTTTATTAAAGTTTATGTATTTTGGAAAATAATAGAGAAACTGCTTATTTTCCGTTTTCCTTGCTGTAAACACCTTCATTACAAACTGCATTTAGCCTATTTTTGCTGTGGATGAATTTCTGACTTTAGGCTAGCAGGACAATAATTATGATCACCTTAACAAATCTGTTTTAAACATAAGTTATTTTTCAGAAACGTCCTTGGTAGTTGAGATTCCCGTCAATTGTGTAATAAACTGCGGGTTTGTTGAAGTGACGCTACGCGGTACAATAGCGTCCTTCCCTCCTGAGGGCGATGGAACCCAGGGGCCCGCGATTACAGCGCTCTCCACCCACCTGTTCTTCAGTGCAGGAATGCCTTCGTGTGTCTCTGCTTTCTGCCTGTCTACACTTTCTACTCATGTTTTCCAACTTCTTGCAATTCCCCTTGCTAACTGGCCCTTTTCTAATCTATCCCGTTTAGTTAGGGTTTGCCAAATTTTGTAACATCTATAAGTCAATCTTCAAGGAATCTTCTGGTAATTTTCCGCTCAGGGTTAAATGCCTCGTCTTGAAAATTGACCACCATTGATTTTACCTAACACTAGTAACCGATTTTGATACTGAAAATAAAAGCATATATTTATTTACTAGCGTTTGGATTCAGGGCCTCAGGCTTGCTTGGCTTGCTTTATTTACAGCTGATTCTCTACCACGAGAGACGCATCTGCAGTCCAGGTTTTTGCTCATTGTTTTGCACACAGAGTCTCATGGACTATTCTGCCTGGGCTGGCTTCAAGACCTAAGTCTGAATGTCATCTTCCTAAGTAGCTAGGGTTGCAATGTAAAAAACTTAGAAACTTCAACATATACTTAAGTAAAGGAGAAGACAAACTTGCTGTTCAGAAAATAAGGAACCTGAGATTTTGTTTTTTTAACCATGGTGAGTACCACTTTGCATACTACTAGATTTTACTCAAGGATATGAGTGAGTGTGTATATAACTTTTTTTTTCTTCAAATTTTTATTATCAAACTGATGTACAGAGAGGTTACAGTTTCATATGTTAGGCATTTGATACATTTCTTGTACTGTTTGTTACCTCGTCCCTCATTCCTTTCCCTTTCCCCCCATGAGGTGTTCAGTTCACTTACACCAAACAGTTTTGCAAGTATTGCTTTTGTAGTTGTTTGTCTTTTTTTACCCTGTGTCTCTCGATTTTGGTATTCCCTTTCAATTTCCTACTTCTAATACCAGTATAGACGGTTTCCAATATACTCAGATAAGATACAGAGATAGTGTAGGTACAACCATAGGAAGGTGATACAAGAACATCATCAATAGTAGAAGCTACAGATACACATGGGACACTGAAAGTAGTTACAACTGTGATATAACAATCGTTTCCATAACATGGAGTTGATTTCACTCAACATCATCTTATGTGTTCATTAGGGTATAGCTATTGGGCTCTTGTGATCCTCTGCTGTGACTTGCCTAAACCTGTGCTAATTATTCCCTATAAGGGAGACCATAGAGTCCATGTTTCTTTGGGTCTGGCTCACTTCACTTAGTATAATTTTTTCCAAGTCCTTCCATTTCCTTACAAATGGGACAATGTCATTCTTTCTGATAGAGGCATAAAATTCCATTGTGTATATGTACCACATTTTCCTGATCCATTCGTCTACTGAGGGGCATCTGGGTTGGTTCCAGATTCTAGCTATGGAGTGTGTGTATAACTTTTCCGTAAAAACAAAGGGAGTCCAGTACAGATTCTAGGAGAATTTACTGTAAACTTGAAATTCATTGTTAAATAGTTTCACACCTTTCTAAACACTCTCTAATGGCTACGAGAGAATATTCCTTGACATCCAACCCATGCAAGTGGCACATACTTCATAATTCATTACCTACTTTTGAAAATTAGAATCAAAACTTATTTTCTGTGTAGCATCTTCTTCCTGATAAACAAAACTAAAGATCTTTTCAAAAGAGAAATGCATAAGAATAATTCTGTGCATGAAACTAATTACCTTTACAACCATTAGAGGCACTGCTATCACAATTATGCATTGGTGAGTGGAGCATCGATAGGAATATTAAAAGTGAAAATAAAACCAAGTCTATTGTGCACACTGATTTTTATCTATTTTAAGGCGAATGGGCTGTTATAATGACAAAAGCTAGGAAAACTAGATTTTGCATTAGAGAACTGCAGAGTTCCTATTAGTTTACTTTTGTGTGTATCTTGTTTCAGAAATAGTCATGCATATTTAATTCTTTCATTGCTAAGTGGGATTATCAAAGCTTTAGGCCAAGGGATTTCTCTAGACGCCCAACCATAACTAGAAATGTGAGTCATATTTAAGAGATATGAAGTATTTTCTTTTTCACTGGCAATACCAGAGTTTAAATTCGGGGCTTTGTGCTTGCTAGACAAATAATCTACTGCTTGAACTGTGTCTCCCGTCCTTTTGGTTTGGGCTAGTTCTGAGATTGACTCTCACCTTCTCCTTGCATCAGGATGCACCATAATCCTCCTATTTGTACTTCCTATCTATACTGCAGCTGAGATGGCTGGTAGGCACTAACATCCCGCCATTGCTCTGCTGGTGTTGACATAGAGTTTTGCAAACTTTTTCCCTTGGGCTTGCCTGGAACCCTGATTTTTTCCCAAAGTACATTCAAGTAGCCAAGATTACAGATAAAAATTTAAAGATAATTATCTAATAAATATAATACTTTTTGCTTAAGTATCTACAAAACTATTCTCTAAAAAATAGCTCCTGCTTATGTACAGTTCCACTTTCCATTTCCTGGAAACAACATTTTGTTCAGCATGCATGAAGAATATTTCTCTTAGGCAATTTTAATATTTTACCAGACTTTCTGGAGACCTAGTTTTGTTCTAGGAAACTTTGGAGGATGAATATCTGAACTCTGCGGCCTCTAATTAGCCTCACAAATTTGAATACAGGCTTGACATTTACCTTCGGAATTCTGGAACCGAGAACCATTAGTGATTCAACAGGTAGAGTGGTATTCTACTTATAATGTCAAAGGGTAGCCAGAGAATGCTGGGAAATCCTAAATCAGAAATCCCATTATTCATCTGAAAGCTACTATTATATTTTTTAAAGCCAAGACAAAAAGATTTCTTTCCAAAGCATTTTTTTTATATGTGAATATTAGGCAGTCACACTGTATCTCTGCTTTATAAGCTCTAATGTGTTAAGCCTTTTAATGTAAGGACCTAAAATGCCGGTCTTTGATAGTTCTGAAATGCTTTGGAGAGCATACCTACATGAGCCAATTAAAAGGCCTATTTACGGGAAGAATATTCCCACTGTACTGCACACAGAGTAACAACCCCCTCTAGGAACAACCTACGTAACAGAGGACAACTAGAGTCACACCGTACCTTTCTTGCTCTGTCTCTTGAAAGTTGCTCTGACTTGACACCAGCCCGCTTCCCCGGGAAAGGCAAAGCCGGTCTCCTTGTGCTGATCGCCATGAGATCGCACTCAGCATCAATGCGAGCCTTCCCAGGTTCTGCTCACTGTGACGAGGTACGAAGGAATGACCGTACCACGAGCAGCTTTGTCTAAGCACACAGGGATGGGGGAGGGGCCCTGGACCACATCTTGAATATCAACCCATTCAGAGGATATTAGGCATTACCGGTGATGGGCTGGATCTCTCCTTACTTATTTATTTTTCTTCCCTTTTGCAGGTCATGGGGCCTGCATGCTGTCCCTGGCCTCTTTAGCTCAAGGCTAGTGCTCTACCATTTTCATCCACAGTGCTACTTCTGGTTTCTGAGTGGTCCATTGGAGATGAGCGTCTCATGGAATTTTCCGCCAAGGGCTGGCTTTCAACCAGAATTACAAGCGCGAGCCACCGGCACCCGCCTGGGCTGGATCTCTCCTGGCCATTATTGACTTCAGGCTCTGGTGCCTAAGAGTAAGTCGGGACCGTGTCCTTTTCCTCCCTCCCCATCTGGGAATGCATTTCTTAAAACTATGATGGTACCATAAACCGCTACTATGTTAAATCTCTGGTATCTCTAATGAGGAAACACAATCAGAACACAAATCCCTAGTGCACAGAGAGGGCAAGCACATGAACCCCCCCTATGCAGGGCCGTGCTACGCTGAGCTGAGCTGTCAGCCCTGCGACTCCGCCCCAGCAGAAAGCACCTGCCCTGGAGGCTTCACCCTGGTGAACTTCCTCCTCAGCCACTCTCTCAGCATCCTAGAAAATAGAAAGCAATAACTCAGTTTTGGAATTTGACATAGCACCTATTACTCCACGTCGGGTCTCCATTAATGATAAATGAAAATGCCAAGGTGTCAGAGAGCTGATTATGTTTTCCTCTTTCCAGGGGGAAATTTAGATATGTGTTATGGAATCTCAGTGGTGGAGAAAACTCAGATGTCATCACAAATGTGTGTTTCAATGTTCTTTGGTATTGGCTGTTGCGTGTGCATCGGAGTTCTCCAAGGCTGCCTGCCAGGATATGCTGGTGAAGCCCAGGGAAACAAGAGAGAGTGTGAAATCCAGTAAGTGGAAAAATGCTCGCACTGTGTTACACTCACTTGCACAACCCTCCAGGAGTAACAGGATATCATAAAGCGGTGAAGTCATTGGGTCTCTAAACTCACTGGAGATGGGAGCAGCGGTCCCACGTGCCTTGTCGGGGCCTCAGATGTATATAAGAAGGTATGGTGATGAATGCTCACTTATCCTACATGTAGGCTGCTTTTCTTCTTGTGTCTTTGTTTTGTGTGCAGCAGTGAAAATAAGGGAATCCCATGGCCTCACCCTTTCATAGACGGGATCTGCATTCTCAGAGTGGATTACTTAGGTTCAGTGGATTCACTTGGTATCATACAGTTAGACATTGAGTCGTGTAGCTGTCCTTGACTCTGCTAACGCTCATTCCTAACCTCGCCTGCCTTGCTGATTTGCTCAACCTCGGCTGAGAAACCGTACTGAGTGATCTGGGTGCGGGGCGCAGGAGATTCTCCTAAAGTTCTCAGCGAGGCGTGGGCAGCCTTCCCCACGTCTCCATTTGGATGCCGAAGCCATGCTGAGGGCCGAGCAGGGTCAAGTGTGGGACGGAGAAAGAAGGAACCAATGTGACCCCACCCCTGACCCGGTGAGCGGAATTCCCCGCTCACCTGCCGGTCCCCCTAACCTGGGGGAAATGCGCCGCCTCTGAGCTACCTGGCTGATCGCCCCACGGTACAAGGCCAGTGGAGTTTAATGTTTGCTGAAGGCTCTAGAAATGAGCATCTGTGTTAATGACATAAGGAACGTATTGCTTGCTTTAGAGAGCGGCTGAAAGGGTTCACAATATGCTCCTGTGGTTGTGCCTAGTTTTACTCATTGAATCGTCAACCCTGTGCGCTCCCGTGTGCTGTGCTCCTCTTCCCCTCGAGGGCAGTCCCTGCGTGACGCCATCCCACGCCCACCCGGCCCCCGTGGGCTGAAGGGTGCTGTCTCACGAGGCTCCTTTCTCTCTCCACGGCCCGTGGGGACGTGGGGAGGCAGTGTTGTTGAATGCGTCTGAAGTTCATTGCGTTTCATTGCTGAGTGCGTTACAATTTGTCCATTCTCCTACTGAGAGATAGTTGAGGTTTCCCATTGTGTTGGCGTTATGAATAAAGCGGAAGTAAACGTTCTTGCGTGTGCGTGCTTATTTCTCTTGTGTATGCACCCCTAAAAAACGAATGAGAGCACTAGGTGTAATTTAAAGCTATTATTGATTTCTGTAATTTCCACCAGTGGTTGAAGCATTTTTACATTCCCACTGGCGAGATGTGACGCTTCCAGCGACCCCATCCTAGCCATTCCCATTTTCGCCATCACAGTGCATCTTATCTCCGTGCTGGGGCTGCAGTGCCGTGGTCTGTAATTGTGGGGGTCCCTGCTATTTTGACCTCAGAATGTTGACCGCGTTATTTTGGACATAAAGCTAAAATGGCTTGAAATGTTCTCCCTACATGTTTTTAATTTGACGTTACGATTTCTATACCAGTCAACATACTACACCGAGAGGAAGAAGTCTCACTGCGGTGGCTCATGGCACTTCAGCCTCCTTCCGGCTTCAGCCGAGCTACTTGGACGCTGATAGTATATTTACTGTTCCTTTAGAAGTGCTTTGTGTTTTCATAGTCATAATAAGAAGCTTGTGTGCTGTCCTTGTGGTTTTTGTTTTGTTTTTGTACTGGAAATTAAACCCAGAGCCTTCCCCATGCTGGACACGGACTTCACTACTTGAGTCACAAACCCTTTTGTTCTGTATTTATTTGTTTATTCACTTGCAAAGCAGCAGTAACTAAGCCAAGTTCCCTCCCTTCCTGGGGAGGCGGAGCGGGAGTGGGGATGAGACTGTGCTGGTCGTCCTAATCCCGTTGGACAGGGACGAGGACCACGGGCAGTGACTCGAGCTTGTCGAAGCCGCTGCCTGCTGCCTCTGACATCCCACCAGAGCAGCGCTCAGCGGAAGCAGAGGGGGGCGATTCCAGCCATGCAACGGTGCAGCCGTGACCGCGGGCAAGCTCACCGGACAACCCCGGGGCCCGACAAGCCTGGAAGACACTGAACTTTTCAGCCAGGAGACCCGAGAGGCGCGTTTGTGTATTAACATTTCCCCACCATACGTGTAAACCAGGCCGCGCCTCCTCCACGGTGTAGATACATACATTTGTGTGAATTTACAGCTGTCAAGGGCAGGCATTTTCTCTGCTTGCTGACATTTTTCACAGATAAATGACAGCAAAGAACCCTTACTTTCACATTAGAGAATATTTTCTCTCGGTAACTCAGGATAACAATGTTCTCTCATTCAAAAATAATTACACTGCACCTGAACTCCTTTGAAATCACGATTGATATCTTGCCTCTGACTGGAAGCCTATTACTTTTCCTGATCTCTCTGACATATTTTGAGTCATTCAAGTAATGCTGGAAATAGACATACACAGAAGTCTATCATAATTCAGTGGTTTGCCAAATACACTTCTGTGCATAGAGCAATTCAACCTTGGCATTGCTTCAACATAAAATATTATTTAAAAGGAAATATTTGAACATTATTAAAAAATAAACAGAAACGTTAAGTTTAAAAATGGACAGAAAAGAAAAATATTCGCCTTCTTCCATTAATCCCATTGATAATCGCATGCAAATACTCTGTATTAAACTTTCTGAACTTTGTTCTCTTTTATCTACCCAGCATTGTGTTAAAACAATAATGAATCCCACACTGTATTGTTTTAATTATAGTACAGCAGTTTAATTCTTCTACAGTAATTAAAACATCTGGTATGTACTTGAATTTCAGTTCCTATTTTATTTAAAATATTTTAGACATGCATCAGTGCATATTCACATAGAACCATTACATTTTCTTTAAGAATGTTTTGATTTACATTTCTCCTATATTTATTTGCTTTACTATTGATATAGGCTACCCGTTTAAAAATATTCTCTATATAGTAGCAGTGTAGAAGGTTCTTTAGTTCAAAATGAATGGCTTTAATTCCCCTCAAAGATGTCAATATCTGGAATAAAAGAGCCACTTATGGTCTTAGCTGTTTGCAAGACAACAATCTCAGAAGGCCTCAGAATGCATGGATTTTCCAAGAGGGATTGGAAGCACCTCTGATCTACACCTGGAGCTTTAGCCTTTCCATCAATTCTCTTTGCAAGTCGAGGCTCTGATTACTTCGTGTGTACATTGGTGGTATTGGATTAGACGATTCTGAAAATTGTGTTGCCCTGTGTTTCACACAGCTAATCATTACTTCTTCTTTTTTTTTAAAAAAATCTTTTTAAAGTTAAGCCTTTAGAGATGGATTTCTATACTGCTAGATTACATATAATTTTCTTTACTATGGCATTCTTGTGCTGAACCAAGATATAATATCACTCCTGTGAATCTACACACATTCAAACTATGCGTGTAGCAGAAATTTGCCTTCCTTGTCTTTAACTTCAAAATGCTTTAGATTTCTGAAATAAGGGAGGCCATTAGTTTACTACTCTGTACTCTACAAAACTCAGTTTTTCCTTCAAAGTTACCAAATCATCCAACATAGTGCAGAGTCTTGCCCAAACTCAAAGCCTGCTGTCAGACTGCTGTCTAGACTCCGGTAGGCGATGGCAGGACTTCCATTAAGTCAGTGTGCAATGATAGAAAGCTCCTTCTAGCATCCAGTGTACCTTGATAGCAAGGCTAACATCTTACTGAACTTGGAACTTGGCATCTTAAATCAGTTGGCATTGATGAAGCCTTTATTCCTCATCTGTACCCACAGATTTATCAAGTTGAGGGAGCAGTAATGAACCGAAAGGTAAATTATCAATTGTTCTATTTATTACACAGGCAATTTCCAGATGTTTCCTCAAAATAGCCCAGAATCTAAGTGCATCAAGAAAATACAATTATGCTTGCTTGTACATGGTGACTCACCTCTTTAGTTCCAGCTGTTCAGCAGGCTGCGCCAGAAGGACCATGGCTCATTCCTAGCCTGAGCAAAAAGTTCACAAGAACTGAGGTCAACTCATGGCAGGTGCCTGTCATCCCGTCTACAAAGCAAATTTAGAAAGGCCAAGATCTCTGCTGGTCTGGGCAAAACCTGAAACCCTATTTGAAAAATAATGAAAGAAAAGGGGCTGGGTAAGTGGTTCTCTAGCAAGAACAAGCCTTGAAGTCAAGCCTTAGTTCTTCCTCAACAAAATCCTGCCTATTTGATCACTTTGAGGATCTTGGCCAACGTAAGGAAGAGCGCTTCCCCTGTTACTACTAACCCTGTTTTGTGTGGTACCAGGAAGCGGTGCCCAGAGGTCAGGATCTGTGTGACACCACGCCAGCTGCTCCTGGGATGGCATGCATGACCTGTCAGCCAGGAAATGGCGTGTGACGGAAGAGTGAGGAGCCCAGCAGCTTGGGAAAGCTGTCGGCACCAGTTTGTTCACAACACTCCAAACTGTGTTCAGCAACATTAGGACAACCCACCAAACCCCAGCCACGCCGGCCAGTCCTCAATGCAAAGTCCTGGAGTCCGCGGTGTGCGGAGACCGACGTGCGGCGTGAGGTATTACCCAGCCACCCCAGAGACCGTGCCAAGTGCGCCCAACAAAGCGTAGACGCACAGAAATAAGGCCCAGCACTGCAGATTCCACACAGACAGATGGTCGTAACAGAGAAATGAGGTCCGGCGGTGTACAATACTCCTGTCAGATGCTGTAACTTAACATACCTTGTAAGAAGCCATCCATGTCCAATAATTCCTAGTGAAGAGAGAAGTTAAGCATCCATTGAGTTGAGGCCTGTGTGTGTGTGTGTGTGTGTGTGTGTGTGTGTGTGTTGTGTGTGTGTGTGTTTTGCTTGCAACATAGCATTAGTATAAAGGAAAGTTGGTAGAACCAAAACACTGGGGAAACCACTTTCCCTGAAAACTATGACTGAGCCTGGTCCCTCTTGGGTCCACCTCGCCCTCCAGGTGTGAAAGTAAGATCCTAACTGGAGGTTATCCTTTGAGTGTCATTGTTTCATCACAATTTTAAATGGCCTATGCCTTTATAGATTGTCATTACAGAAGGACATCTTGAATTTCTTTTTTTTTTCTCTCAGAAAGAAGTTATAAGACTATAGTCAATATATGCTTGCCACCCAGATTCAGAACTTGCAAGTCTTCTACCAAATATCCATGTTTAGAGGTGTTTGAAGGGTGGCACTCGACCTCCACAGAGGGAGCCCCAGGGAGTGGGTGGAGGCTTCATCCCCACCCTTCCTCTGGTCAGTGGCCAGGAAGATGAGGAGGTTCCAGAGGGCAGCGGCCAGATGCAGGTTACAGAGCAAGCATGGAAGTTAGACTTGTACTAAGGATAACGGTTCCCTAATCACCAAAGCTGTCCCTGGGTGATTCCTAACCCCTAATCTCCTAGATCAAATCAGAGCTTGAAACTGACTTTGCACAATAACTGAAGCCAAGAACCAAACCGACTCAAGTTCTGGAAAGATTTGCATTGCCAGCCTTGCCCTCCATTGCCTGCCTGAGGAGGAGAAAAGAACTAAATCACATAGCTATCTATATTGTCATACGTGAAGTCGGTTATCAATTAATATAAGCAGGCACACAGGAAGAAAGGAAGGCAAAACTTAAGTAGAAGAAATGACAAAGAAAACAGTTCATAAAAACAGTAATAAGTGAAGTTTTCAAAGTCTAGCATGGTGGTTTATGGCTACAATCCCAGTGCTCAAGAGGCTAAGTAGTTCAGGTAGCCAGGGATTTTAAGGGCAGCCTGGACCACGTACTTAGCGTCTAGTTCACAGGACTCAGTGCCTAGGACCTAGCCAAGACTGGAGTTGGCCCAATAAAACAAAGAACACGTTTCTCATTCCGCAGGGAACTTAGCAACCATGAGCTTGAGGAAGTAGTGTATTGGGAAAGAATGAGGACAAAGGTCTTCTCTGTGACATAGACTGCAGAAAGGGTGAAGACGGGAGAGACTAGGATGTCTCAGCACTTTGGAGCCCACAGCAGACTCCGACAAACCAGACTAGAGAAATTAGAAGTCTCTGTAGTAAACAGAAAATGATTTTAAAAAGATAAAGCCTATACTCTGCTCAATTATGGGCCACAACTAGGAAGCAGCAATTTGTCAGTTTTTTCCCCAGTTTTCCTCCGCACTGTGTTGGGTATATAATAATACATTGTAAAACAGAGTAAGGAGAAAAGTGCCGAAAATAAAAAGTCTCAGCAGAACAACATCCAGAAGTGAGAAACAAATATGTTGGAAACAGCATACAAATATTTAATATGACAAGAAAAAAAAAACCTTACCACCAAAGATGACTAATGGGTGTGAAGAAATGAAGAAGTATCAGAGAAACAGAATTACTTCATAAAAGGAAAACAGCAAAATGGAAAAGCTAGAACAAAAGACTTTGTAGTCTAACATCAGAGCTGACAATTCTGTCAATGTAGTACTAGACAAGAACAGCTGAATAATGGATTAGATGATTCAAAGTCAGTAGTATTAGCCAAAATGCGATGATTCAAAGTAAATCTGAGAACACAGAAGAAGAAAAGAGTCCTAAAGCATTCTGGGAGAGTCACTGTGTCTAACATGTATAAGTAGGCCATTCCCTCCAGGAAAAGGAACACAGAAAAGATCATGTTTAAGAGAGAAGAAGATTTCCCAAACTCATGAAAGACAACCCCCTAAACCTCAGAAGTTTCCAAGTCAAAGTATACTAAAATAAAAACAGGAAAAATGTAAACAGCATAACCAAACTTTAAAAATAATAGAGAAAATTACCAAGGATGAAGAAAAAAGGACATGATCTATGGAAGATTAAAGGAAGAGAAGAAGGAAGGAGGAGGAGGACGAAAGAAGGAGAAGAAAGAAGAAGAAAAGGAGGAGGAGGAGGAGGAGGAGGAGGAGGAGGAAGATGATCTCGTGCATTAGGAATTATTCAGATAGAAAAAAGTGTATTTAATATTTTTAAGATATTTCTTCATGATTTGAAAATAAAAAAAACTGGAAACGAATGGTTCTTTATAGTGTTCTCAGAACACATCTATGAAAAATAGAAACAACATCATAAGAGCACACGCAGCCTGATTGTTCTTAGAGAGATGTGAGTCCAGTTCACTATATGGTATTATTTCCCATAACCAGAAGAGATAGCATGAATTAATCACAATGATTAAAACAGCATACAGAATTTAAAGGAATGGTAAAGTGCAAATTGGATGATATTCTTCCATACCTTTTCAAGTAGTACAAAACATTAAATCCATTTTTGAAAACACAATTAGCATATAAAGGTACTTCCATTCTTAGATGTTTACTTGAGAATTTAGGAAACACATGCCTACCACTATCTGTACCTAAATAATAATCTATTTTTATAAGAATCAACAGGTAAAGTAGCGTAAACATTCAAGTCAAAAGGTGTGGCAAACGTATCCAATGGAAACCTTCAAGTTTAAAGAACAATATTCAAGGATGGGTCGAGGACATACGGACGAGAGCACTTCATACCTTTGATTAAGTTAATTCCTAGCTATGTTAATATTTTTCAAGGGTACTACAAAAGGAGCTGCTTTCCTCATTTCAGCCTTTCTCTTCTCATTGTTGGTATAAAGAAAAGCTTCTGGTTTTTGTGGGTTAATTTTATACCCTGCTACCTTGCCACGGTTTTGGATCCGCTCAAGTAGCTTGGAAGATGAGTCTAGGGGGATTCTTTAAACATAGCATCATGTCATCTGCCAAGAGGGAGCTTTACTTTCTCTTTCCCTATTTGTACCCATTTTCGTTTGTTTCTTGCCCCGTTGCTCTGGCTAGGTATTCCAATACTATGCTGAAGAGGAGTGGAAAGAGTGGACATCCTCGTCTCGTTCCTGATTTTAGAGGCGATGGTTTTAACTTCTCACCATTAGGTAGAAGGCTGGTTGTAGGCTTGTCACACACCGCCCTTTTTAATACTGAGGAATGTTCTATGACTTCCTAGCTTCTCCGGAGCTTTTGTCATAAAAGGGTTCAACTTTGAGTTTCTGACCTAACAGGAAGTGGGTCGTGATATCTTATCCTGAGGGGAAGGTGAATGACTACTCAAAACCACTTCCTCGTGAACACTGCCAAGCCAGCATGGGACGGTGAGGGCCGTCTCCCGGCTTCCCGATGATTCTCCTCCAGAAGCATCCATGCACACTGGTAGGAGAGCTTTCTTCCCCCCTCATTATGCAACTTAGACTTAAGAGAACTTCTGCTTCCTTTAAAAAATATTATTTGGGCAGGGTTGAAATATTCAACATCCGTGATAGCACATCCCTGCCTTCATTGCTTTTTTGTTTTCTTCTTTAAAATCAAATTCCAGTTTTGGACGAAAAGGGAAAGTCACCCAAAGATGAAGGCAGGCCCCTCTAGACACCAGCAGTTTCCTTCTAAGGAACGTGCACTCAGTCTGCTCTTTGGCACCGACTAGTTTGAACATCTATTTCAGCAACCCAGATACGTGCAATTTGCATTTGTTTTTCAAGAATATTATGAGACGATGTTTAGAATGAGTTGGCAAAATTAAGATACAATGCATAAACAACAGGACAGGACTGTATGCCACATGAATGATTCATGCTGAATATACTGAGTCTTAGAATTATTATTGTGGTATCGCCATAGTGAACCTCATCTTATAAACAACAAAAATGTTTCTGTTCGTCTAGATTCTGGAAGAGATTAGGTGCTTTCCCTTACTTGCTCTAGCGCTATCCAGAGATACTAACATTTTCTAATGATGATCTTAGAATGCAGTGAGATCCACGTGTTCAAACATATGCATCTTGTACAAATGTCGAGGGAAGATTTTTCCTCAGGTTTTAATTGTGTTATGAAATTTAAATAGTTTCCTTTAACACCTCCCAGAGAGATGTTAATTGCTGTGTGATAAACCTTTTAACTAGTTCCTCCCTTGCCGTTGCTTGTTTTTCTTCAAGCTCTCGTTCTGTTATTTCAAATCACTTGGTCTGAAGCGATGATTGCTGGGGTGTGCTGAAGGCATGGGCCAGATGGTGCTCTGTGCAATCCTCGTCCCAGCGGCAGAGGGTGCGAGGGGGAGCTAGGAAGGAGGAATCCCCATGGGCTAGGGATGGAAGCACTCCAAGGGAGGGCAGGACAGGGAGTGGGCTCCTGAGAGGCGGAGCTGCCACTGTGTGGTCAGCTCAAGTTGCCCTGGAGTTGCTACAGGGTGTAGCTCAAACTATTCCCAACATCACAGTGTCACACAGAACCTGCCTCCTAATTACCCAGGTCAGCCAAGGCAGAAAAGCCCAGAAAGTCCCATCTTAGTGGAGGAAAGCTAGACATGGTAGCCTGCCACCGTAGCCACAGGAACCTTAAACTATGTGGGCTGTGCTCCATGCCCACGCCCGCCATCAGGAAGGAAGATGCTAGCTCCAAAATAACAGGGAAAAGCTGGGCCAGAGGTGTGGTTCAAGTTCCAAAGTACTTTCCTATCGAGTGCAGGGCCCTGAGTTCAAAACATCAGCATTACAAATGAATCAAATAGATAGATGATAGATAGATAGATAGATAGATAGATAGATAGATAGATAGATAGATAGATAGATAGATAGAAAGATAGGGCTCCTGTATCACCAGTGAATCAAATAGGTAATGATGGACTGGTAGAAGATGGTAGACAATAAATGATAGGCACTATATAGACCATAGAAAGTAACAAAAAATGTTTACATCCTCATAAAAAGGTGTATCCAGTACAGGTCTAGAATGACACCGAAACTCAGGATGTGATGGTTCTGAAGTGCATTTCTGTCTAGCCATGAACCTGTGGAGTCAAGCAAGCCACTGCTTCTGCTTTAAAATACAATGGTGAGCTGGGCACCAGTGGCTCACATCGGAGACCCTAGCTACTCAGGAGACTGAGGTGTAAAAATCACAGTTCGAAGCTAGGCTGGGCAGGAAAGTCCATAAGACTCTTATCTCCTATTAACCAGCAAAAAAAAAAAAAAAAAGCCAGAAGTAAAGCTGTAACTCAAATGGTACAGCACCAGAGGTGAGCAGAAAAATATCAAGGACAGTGCCCAGGCCCTGAGTTAAAGCCCAAGGACTGGCACACATGCAAAGATATGGTGGTGAGACAGAAACAAGCTTGCCAGTCCATTCTAGAGGTAAGAAACAGGAAGAAAGGTATAAAGAGGAAACTGATCTCAAAAGACTCCACAACCCATCAGGAGTTTAGCTTTCTGTGTTTTCTTATGGGGAGGGAGTCACGTGTCTTATAACTAACACTGCAATTCTAATGATCTTTATCTTTGGGGACATGGGGATTCGATGAAACTGGCATCTGAGGAGATATACCAAAAGGCAGGACTGACAGATCCTACCATTACCTGACATGTCAACGCTTACGTCAGCCTAAAGAATAACCAGGGATGGAGGCCTCTGTTGGTGGAGAGGGAAGATGGGGACGTTTGCATCCTGCCCTGTGAGAGGGTGGGTTTGATCTATGAATATAGGGGTTAGAAGCAGGGGCCACGCATCTTTCCTAGTAAGTTGTTAATGAGGAAAAAAATTAACCAACAACGGATAGAGACGTTGATAGGGAAATAATGGAAAGCTTTTTTTTTTTTCATAAAACCATCAACAGGTTAGAAAACAAAGATGGATTTTGAACATGATTGAAGTAGGAAAGAAGGAGCCATCTGTGCAGACTAGACTAGCTCTTAGCTGGAAGTTTAGCTTTTTTTTTTCTTTTCCCCCTGATGGGGCTCATGTAAATTCATGGTTCTCCCTGCAAATTGAGCTGAAGCCGTGCTCGCTGGAATAGCAATAGGGTGCAAAGTTTGATCGTTTCTTTCCACTGGATGAACAGAAGAGATTCAGAGAGATTTTATGCACCATGTTTATTCTAAGTGATCTCTGGAGCCGACGTCTGCCCAGCTCGTTATGCCTGTGAGTTCCACTTCAGGAGGAGGGAGAGCGGAGGGGGGGCTTTGAGGTAACTGATGAGGAGCGGCTGCTCTACCCACTGGCCAATCAGCAGGAACCGGAGTGGGTAATGAGCAGCCGCTCTGGACGGACAGGCAGGTCCCCAGCCTGCACCGGGCCTGCGCCTCACAAGCCTTGCCAGGGACGGCTGGCGCGCCCCTCAGACGTACACGGAGACCACGCGCGGCACACCCCCCCCCCACACCCTCCTGATGGCTGTCAGCGCCCTTCCTCCAAGCCTATGGTCTCGCACTTCACGCTGCACCCTCCCAACCCCCTCCCCCCCGCCCCCCAGGACCAGAAACACCATCCAGCGCCACTCACTGCCCCGCAGCTCCGCTCAGCAGCTCCTCCCTTCTTTCTAGGTCTCCTGTTCTTCCCATCACCCTTTCTTTGCCACCCTCTCACCACTTCTGTTCATTTTATTTCTGCACACCGGCCCCGGTGCCGGACACTCCTTCAACCTTATTGGAGTATTGATTTTGTTTGTCATCTTTATTTGGGGGATGCATTCTAAGTGCGGGATCACGTAGGATAGAGCGGGGCATGCTGTTTATTTTAAATAATGAAAAAGAAATGTGGAAATTTATCAATCCCGGAGAATAGAACCTATCCCAGTCTAACAAGTGCCAGGAAGACTTGTCGCCCTGAACTTTATTTGAACCACCAAGAATGTGGAATTAATTTACATTTCATTAGAGCCTGTAATTTCCTCCACACAGTGGAAGACGGCTCCGGAAAGAACAGGCCAGGTATATCTTTGTTTCTGCAGGATCCTGTGAGCACCAGCCCTGAGGTCCCAGGGAACAAAATTCAAACCTGCGTTGCTGGGCCCGGGAGAAAGCCATCGGGGTGAAAATAGGAATATTTCAGAGTCATATTTCTGGGTACTTCCCAGCAAGAGGACAAAGCTTGCCTGAGACCAGACAACAGAAGCATGAAAGAATATATTATGAAACCATCTCTGGGTACTTCTTTCATTAGGGAAGAATAAACAAAAAGCAGCAAGATTTAAGTTTTGCTATTTTGTAAATTTTGATAAGATTTCTTATTTCCTTAGTTTTTTTTTTTCTGGTACTGGGGTTTAAAATTCTAAACCTCGGGCTTGCTTGGCTTGCTTGCTTGGCTGGCACTCAACCACTTGAGCCATGCCTTCAGCCATGCTTTTTGCTGGTTAGTTTGGAGATATTATCTCACAGACCTTTCTTTCCTGAGTGGCTGTGAGAATGCATGGGAGCCACTGAAACTAAGTACCTTTTAAGAAGTTGTTCTTTACGAATTTGTTTTGAGATTTCTTTGGCATTTTCATCTGTCCTCACTATTATTATTTTTAGTGTGTTCTTTACCACTATGAAGTCCCCAAAATAGGCCGTGATGGTAAAACCAGTGACAGATACTAGTAGTGATTCTTATTTTCTGAGACGCGAGCAGCTGTTGCAGTCTGAGCTGTTTCAAATGACCTGGAGAGACGCCCTTGTGACCATCCGTCTCCACAGAGCGCAGAATGCGTCATCCTTCCCCTTCCCCTGAGTTAGAAGACGTCTCTTTAAGCAAATTGACTTAGGAAATTTGCATAAAAGCTTTGTCCTTTTACAAATGGTTTCAGTTCAGAGGGTCAGCACCCTCAAATATGGAAGCAGAATTGTTTTATACATTCCCAGGAATTCTGCTAAAAGCAGTGGTCTCAACCCTGATTAATTTAACTTCAAATTCAAACCCTCTAAAGGCAAACTTCAGCCCCACCAGAGGTAAGAGTTACATCGAGATGAGTCTTCCTAAGATATCAACTTGTGTTCTAAAGATCACCAACATCAAATCCCTCCCATGAGCTATTCCATAGCATGGCCCGGGCTCTGACCCCTGGGGCTGGGGTCTAGAGCTTTCTCCTGGAACCCCGACTCTTGACTCACTGGACATCCCAGCTTGTACCAGACGCCGTATTGTTAGAATCTGAGACTCTGTCAGGAAAGGGGTCTGCAAGGTCTCCACGGTTTTGGAAAAACAAGTAGATGGTAGTCTGATTGCTGTGTTGCCACCAAAATACAAGTCGACCTGCACGTGCTTGTGACTTGGACATACCTTGACAGTTCCTTAAGAGGGACCCCTGGGAGCCGTGTGCTCGAGGGTCACCCCCACCCTCCCCATCCCCTGACCATACACACATGAAGAGGGTGAAGTCCCAGCAGATGGGAAGCAGGAAGAGAAAGGTCTTCAGTTACTCCCGTGGAATGAAGGAACAGCAGACGCAGAGAAGAAGAGCGATGCGCTATGATCAGCCGCATAGTCAACACAAGGTTATTATTGCCCTTGAGGCGGGCAGAGTTCAGCACCTGCCTTCCTCCGTGAGAGGGGAGAGCGCCTGGAGTCCTGTAACCTTAGAACTTGCTGCAGCGGGATCTAGAATGTTCCCCCAGAGCCCAGGTGTTAAAGACCGAGGCCCAGTTTGGTGGGACTGGGAAGTGACGGGAACTAAGAGGCGGGGCCTGGCGGGGGGGGGGGGTCCTCAGTCACTGTAGGCGTCGCCTCAGAGAAGACTGTGGAGGGCGAGTCTCTCGGTCGGGCCCTCTTTGCCGCTCCACGGGCTCCCCCCATGACGTACGTTCTTGACGCTGGCCCAATAGCCGGTCACAGAAACAAGCTCCAAACGGTGAACCAGAAATAAATTGATTACTTGAGCCGTTGAAACCTGGCCTGGATCATAATCTTCCCGTGTATACTACATACCACCGGCCGCGCCGGCAGACCCAGCATTCTCTGTAGAGATGGAGGCGCTGGCTGCCTTCAAAAGACAACCTTCCTAACGTGAACCTCCCACAGCAGCCCACCCTGCAGAAAGCACAAAACGCAAACTATTAGGAAACAAGTGAGATAACTTCCGACTTACTATTTTCCCAGTCGGAGGACTTCCAGAAGTGCCAACGCGGAAGGCCGCGAGGGTGACGGACACGGTCATCAGGGGCACCAGGACAAACACCGCCGGCGAGATACACCTTTCCCGACTCCCGGAGAAACACTCAAGGTCACTCGCGGGGTTGTGCGGAAGGAGCCGGTGCCGGTTCTGCCGCGCTTCGCAGGGCCAGGAGTGCTGACAGCAAGTCCTGACCACCCCGAGGTGCGTCTGGCAAGAAGAGCCCCACGCAGCTACCCGAGGACAGGAATGATGCTCGTGGAACGACCTCCAGGCCCCACACCGCCCAGGAACTCCCGTCCAAGGTCGCACTGCTCAGTCTGTGCAAGGAGCCTTCTCATGGCCACCGCCAACCTGCGCGTGTGCAGACAGACACACAGACCCCAAGCTCCCTGTCAACCTGTCCATCAAAACCACCTCTGCAGTGACAGAGGCCATGGTGCTCGTTCTTTGTTTAAAGCTGAGCACAGCTTTGTAAGAGGCACGGAGGGTCCAGCCCTTTCCACACCCAGCCTGCCGGCAGAGTCACTGTCCCCGCGGCGGGAGCGGCCCGGGTTGTCCTTGAGCTCTGCAGCGTGGTGTAACGACCTTGAGAAGGCAAGCGACAGATCTGTGGTTGTAGGAACTATTTTTTGACCCACCTGAGGAGGAATAAAACGTTTCATTAATCCTCAGGTAGGTGGGATACCCCCCCCAAAAATCCACCTTACGACATTCCACGACCTTCATAGGCCTATCTAACCTTTCACTTGGAAAGTTTAATGACAGTGTTTTCCCTCAGAGACCTGTGATTTCACCTCCATTTTAGGTTTCCACGGCATTCACCATCGCTCATGGTTAACTGCTACCTATCAACTGTCCTTCCCTGTGGGATGGATTTTTAAATTTCTGGATTTAAAAGGAAAGAAAGCAAGCTAGCATTTCAATATCCCAGCATCGAATCGCAAGTCCCTCCGAGAGATTTGCTGCTTAACCACAGCAAGTCTCCTGGTCATCAACATGCAATGCCTTTTCCCGCATTCAAGCCTTCCCTCATTTCTTTCAGCCACATTTGTAGTCCTTAGGGCACAAATTTATCTGTGTATTCTGTTCTTTTATTGCCGCTGCAAACTGAATTGCTTTGCTAATTTTATTTTCAGATTGTTCATTGCTAACATACAGACATACAATAAATGTGCATTGATCTTGTATCTTATAACACCTTTGAGGTTATTTAGTGGCTATTAAAGCCTCTGTGGAGGCCCCATTCCCCTGGAGTTCTCTGAGCCGCTCTTGTTCATTCAGCAGGTCCTGGGGCTTCAGGCAAGTGTGACAGCAAACAATTCCTGCCTGGAGGGAAAATAATGGGGTTTTCCCAGCAATCTGTATAAAGTAAAACACACACACACACGTGTGTGAAAGGCAATTAAGCAACTATTTTAACGAGGTGTAGAGAGCTTTAAATGGAAGTGGATCATAGCTAGGACCATTACATTAGCTTAGAATGAGGACAGAAAGGTGTTGAGATCCTCTTAGGAAAGTAAGTGCTGTGTCGTTTGAACAGAATTTTGCCACATGCGAAGGAATAATTTTGCCAAAGTGGAGGGAAAACATCTTTTAGGCGGAATGGAAAGGCCTAAACGTGAGGAGCGTTTCCTGATGGCTGGGAGATGGGAAGCCGGCGTAGGGGCCGAGAGACCAGGGAAATGCCCGGAGCGGCCTGGGGTGGAGCCGCAGATCCATGACCCCTTGAGAGACCGGCAGCAGTGGGCGGATATCAGGCAAATCTCCACACAGGACAACGGAAAGGGAGATAGTAGTCCATGTCTTTATTCCTGAATCACCGGAGGTAGGAGGCCTTATGAAGAAGAGAGGTTTATTTGGGCTCAGGGTTGTGAGGTAGCCGGATGGAAGGGGTACATGGGCACTGACCGCTTGTGTGGGGTTTTGAGGAGGTGCAGGGCTTCCCACTGCAGGAGATCTACGTGCAGAGACCCCTGTGTCTGATCTCCCCCTAGTCACCCCACAACGCCCCACGTCTAAACACTGCGATGGGATTAGGCTTCCACTCCCCGAATACCATGAGCAGTGAGGTCGTCGGCATGTAAAACTCCTGGGTGTGATGGGGGAGGGGGGAGGGTTGACCTCAGCAGAACCTACCAGAAATGCTGGTGTGAAGGAATGCCAGCCTAGGTCCCCAGGGTGTAGGCAAGGTGGGTTGGAAGTGGAACTGTAGGAACACAGGGGGAGGAGCGGGCGGGAGGGGGAGGAGCCCACAGGCGTCCTGCTCTTTCTCCCCATCCTGGGGAGGAGGTGGGGATTATTTCAGCAGAGAAGGTCACTGTGACCTCTGATGCGCTGGCCGGGCCCCTTCCCAGGCCCCGCGTGAGCATCTTCCGGAAGCCACCTGCGGTTCTGAAGAAGATCAGCAGACTGGGCTGAGCAGATCACCCCGGAGGGCACGAAGGGAAGAGCGCAGCTCACAGGGAACAGAAACAAAGGGAGAGGACAGGCAGGTCTCCCCCCTCGGCCTAAGGAGCGGACCTCAGCCCGAGGCCTGCCAGGGACACGGAGCTGGAGGGCAGGCGGCAGGCCAAGAAGGCCGGGGGGCGTGGTTCGTGGGGCAGAGCTCTGTGGAGCGAGGAGAGGGAAGCTGCAGGCGGGGTGGGGCGTCGAGGCAAGCAGGATGAACTCTCTCGTGAGGCTGGGCGTGGAGGGGGAGAGGGCCACCCACAGCCCAGCGGAAGCACGGGAGAGGCAGCCCCGGTCTTGGCCTTCCTCTCATCCCGGTAGATGTCCCGGGCGCTGTTTCGGTGTTTACGAACGCTGGAAATCTCCAGCATGTTCCAGGGTTGAGAAGCAGGGGCTGTGGAGAGGGAATCGTGACGGCTGACCAGAAGGAACCAAGCCGATCGCCGCGTAATCATGGCTTGCCTTCCTGTGTCCCTCACTGGGATGCCGTGTGGATTGCAGAAACGAAGGGAAACGAGGTCGAGTTCTCCGTGGCCTTTTCCCTCAGAGGGCTCCAGGCCCCAGGAGACGCCGGAGTCCCGTGAACCAGGGGCACCGGGTTATCCTCCGGGACGGTGGGCACCGGGCGCTGTGCTCTCCTTGTCTTCAGCCCGCCCTTCGAGAAGCTTCGGTTGGGCAGCACACAGTCAGGACTGGCCGCGGCCAAGGGGTTACTGATGTGAGTGTGTGTGTGTGTGTGAGTGTGAGTGTGAGTGTGTGTGTGAGTGTGTGTGTGCGTGTGTGTGTGCACGCCTTTGGGGAATGAACGAAAGCCTCGTGCACGCCGGGCAAGCGCTCCATCACTGCCAACACCCCCATTTTTTTGGACGTTTTTTTCTATTTTTGTAAACGTCCTTAGAATCCCATTTCCTCCTTGGCATCTTAGCCCAGGGCTGAGGAGCGGCAGGCGTCCGCTGGAGGTTTTTTATGTTCACAAAGGGCCTGGCCCAAGTTCCGCGGCCCCCGCGCTCCCTGCGACCCATCCCTCCTCTTGGAGTCTTTCCCACCTCCTCATCCGTGGCAGCTCTCCGTGGCCCTCGGTCGTCCAAGGCAGCCTCCCCACCGGGCCCCGCGGAAGAACTGCGCCCCGCGAGGGAGAGCCAGCTGAGAGCTGTTCTGGGGGACACGTCAGTTACCCAGGCGTGGCCCGCTTCCCAGCAAGCACACCATACAACAGGGCAGGACTCGGCGTGGGCGCCTCTCGCCAGGGGCATGCTGGGAAAGTGGTACCCGCAGAGCCCGTGGGTTCCCAGGGGACTAGCACCTTGTCCACACGACGGCGTTCTCCCGTAGCAGCGCCTCTGGCCCCGCGGAAGACAGAGAAGGAGGGACAGCGGGAAGGGAAGGAGACAGCTGGGGAAAGAAGACACAGACACTAGCCCTGCACAACCACCGCCCCCCCCCCCCCAAGAATGCATCTAAATCAGACATCAAGATGAGACGCGTGAAGTAACTTTTTTGTACTGCTTCAGTTGTGTGTCAGAGCAAGGTTGAACACATCTGCCGCAGTGTCAGAATCAGCTGTGAAAGAATTATGGAAACACAAAACCAAAACCAAGACGGGGTTTCCCAGGCTGACACCGCCGCGCTGCCTCTTCCTGTAACCGCCAGACCTAGGGAGCGACGGCTCAAGAGAAGCAGTGACACTCTGAGCAGCGTCTTGCTTTGAAAATCAGCACAGGAGATAATTATGATAATGTAAACACAGCCTTTTCTCCTGCCAACTTTGCCCTTCATCAGTCTCTCCATTGTTTTGCTTAACAACACAGTGGGTAGCGATGAGAGGCCCCCGTCCTCTCTCTTTTTTAATACCATTAATGCTCACCGAACCACATTTAATTAAGGGAATGTATATTGATACACGGCGCATAATCAGGTCAGTAACTGGAGCTGAAATTGATTGAGGACAGCTCTTTCACACTTATTTCAATTTATGAATGCTCAGATGCAGACGGATAGTGAAAAGGATTTAATTTCCGTCTGTGTTGTTTGCAATTCTTTATAATGTGAGCATTAATTGAACATGTTCTGTGTCAGTATGGAGCAGCCAACCACATCCATTTTTCATAAATGAAGGTCACAGGTCAATCCTCAGCAAGTTCCAAGCAATCTCGTTACAGGAATGTATTTACATTGTGTCCACTGTAACGTGAAGCCTAGAGATCTGGAAAATTAACCCAGGATAGAGCGACACCTCCCACAAACCCATGAGCTTCTCCGCGGTGTGAGGTTGCTTCGGTATTTGCAGTGCATTCCCAAGCTGCGCACCTGCGTCTCCAAGTCAAGGAGACCACAGGATTTGCCTATTTTCATTTTCTTTTCACCCTTTGTCTCCCAGAAGAAAAAAAAGAAGTTGCTAGCTAAAGCCTCATCCCAGTCTTCCTAACATCTATGATCTTATTTTCCTTCATTTTGAGTAGGTTTATGTAGTAAATTTCCTCAACACAAAATACAAAGGATATGTACCCACTCTTGACCTCAGAGTTCTATCCAGAAATATGCAAAAAGAACATGACTTTGTTTCCATAGTGCCATCCTGAAAACTATTGAAAAAATAAGATGCTAGGTTACCTTAAAGCAATCATTTGTAAGAAGGAATGCTACAATTGTTTTTGAGAAGTGACTCATTAAAATGGCATGCTGTAAGCCTTAAGTATGCACAATTTATATGCTAATTATGGTTGAGGGAAATTGAAAAGCCCGACTTTATTCTATTTTCTAAATGATCAATGCAAGAGTTGGCAAGGTGTGCAGCCTACAGGTTCTATCCAGCCCTGGCCTGTGTTTATAAATAAAACTTTATTTACAATGCTACCACACATGTCATTCCTTCACCCATGGGATACAACTTCAACAGAACTATGATGACAGTGACCAAAGACCCTTCAAAGCCCAAAATATTCCTATTTGGCTTTATAGAATGCATTTGCTGCCTTCTATATTAAATGCCAGATTAGATTAAAAATCTAACATACAATTTCTGGTTCTTCTGAGCACTTAGTGATCGATTAGTAAATGGCACAGAGGAAGAATTCCAGGCAAAATCCTTTTGCCTTTTCTGTCTCAAATCTCTGTGAGGTAGCTTTAATCCTCATTTTATTTAAGATGTAGTAGGAAATGGAGAAAGATTCACCTGCTATTAGCAGAGGAGGCAATGGCTATGTTACAGTATGTTCTGTAATTTTCTGTGAATGTTGTTAGCAATAGTGACTAGTCTCTAAGAAGAGTATTAGCTTTGGAGGCTAAGTTTGTACCTTCCTGACTTTCGTTGGCATTTGTATTTATTTATTTTTCTTTATATTTTTAACTCTGTGTATCATTTTTACAGCACGAACCACAACACCAGACTCTAAGTATGCACTCTGATTTTTGTGCCAATGTTCCTTATTTTTAGATGAACCATAACTTTCTATTAGCATAGATTCTATGCATACAGAATATTAATGTGCAACTCTAAATCCATCTTTCATGTTTTTTGTTTTCCATTGTGAATATAAATAAAGCCTTTATAGTTATTCTCTTTGTAGTGTTTCCTCACCAGCTCCTCCTTCTGTGTGATATATTCTTGCAAACTGGATGTAATATTAGCCATATTTTATGATCATATTAGGAATACTGCGAAGTACCTCAGCATGCCTGATTTAGTAACAATGCTTTCGTAAGTCGATGATGATTGTAGCAGGGAAGGTTTCTATACGTGAAACTGCTTTTGAACACCTACTTTGTATAGGAGCTCTTGCTAAGGACTCCAGACCACTCCTCTTTAGCGGTGCAGAGTGTAATAGGGAGTCAGGCATACAAGTAGATGATTTGGCTGGCGTGTGGGGACAGTCTAGTGAAGCCAGGGCTGTGTTGGCTGGGTTGGAGAAGGCTCCTCAGGGGAGTCGGTCGCTCTGGGGAGGAGATTTCCAGGTGGTCTATGAAGGAGAGGGCTTCCGAGAGCAGGAAGGAAGCAGGCCCTGAGCGCACGTGGGGCAGGCCGAGTCCCAAGAGATAAAGTTCTCAGGAAGGCAGAGGCAGGCCTCAGAGTCTCGCACGGCATGGCAGGACGTTCCCCTGCGATCTGCCAGCATGGACACGACACAACAGCAGAAAGCAAGGTGGGGAGGTGTGTAAAAGATCCTTCTGAAGAAGAACGGAGAAGAAGGTGGATTCAGACACGACGTGACCTTACTAACAACTGAGCTTGGGAGAGTGACGGTGTGGAGAGGGAAAAGAGTGGGTAAAAGAGCTAAATGAAACAGTCGCAGAATAGGAAGCCTCCATGGAATGCAAATGGTATGCAGTGCGGTGTGACAGAAACTTCATAATCTGCAGTTTCATTGCTGTGGATGCTGAGGATATCAACGATATCAAAATAAATACGGAAAAGGTCGGGAGAAGGTGACCCGTGTGGCGTAGGGAATGATGAACACATGGAGCATGGCGTGCTCGTATGCACTCCTGTGTGAGGTTACCAGCAGGCACCGGGGTGGGAGGGCTGAGAGGGGGAGGGGAGGGAGGGCTGAGAGGCAGAGGGGAGGGAGGGCTGGGCGCCGTGGGGAGGGATGGGCCCAGGACAGAGATGACAATGAGCACCCTATTGAGCGTGGAGGGAATTGTGAAGGGGAACGTGAGGAAGGTGAAACACCGAAGATGAAAACATGTAAAGGTCAGCTACAGGTGTCGGTGAGAAGGAGCGCAGGTGGGAGGCGGAGCCCAGAGGCAGTGACCTCACAGCCACCAGAAGGGGCGAGAACGGGAGGAATCCGGCTGCTGGTGAGTGGACCCGGCTGGCTCTGACAAAAGGCCGCTTCCTGGAGGTCAGAAACAGGAGTCAGACGGCCCTGAGGAAGGAGTGCCCGGGGGAAGAGCTGCGTGGGCTCTGTCCTGAACGCCCTGGGCAGGGCTCTTGTCCCTGGTCCCATCCGTTTGGGCATCAGCAGTGCTTTGCACATACAGGGCACTTGGTAGGTAGATGTTCAAGGATGCTCCATTATTTTTTCTCTCACTTCTGGGGTTTGAACTCAGGGCCTCGTGTCTGCTGGGCAGATGACCACGCGCTTGAGTGCTACCTCCAGCCCTTGTGCCTGAGTTACTTTCTGAAGGGGGTGTCACACTTCCGCCTGGGCAAGTCCGGACCGGGACGATCCCATTCACCCGCCCCCCAGGGCTGGCATGAGTGGCACACCCGGCCGTGGCGGGGTTGCTCTGGAGGGGGATGGAGTGTGGTGGACGTTGGGCCAGGGCTTGCTTCGAGCTGCCATCCTCCTGACCTCCCCCTCCCACAGGGACGACAGGAGGACCACGGCGGAAGCGTGGCTGGGCTCAGCTGTGACTCCTCCCTGTGCCTACCACAGAAGTGGCGCCTGCGTGCGTCCCTCCCGCCTTCCCGCAAGCGCCCACGCGTCCATCTACTTCTGTCCTCCGCACGCACCTTTCTATGTGACTGCTGGGAGTTTGCCTGCGCCGAGCCGTCGTCTCTACCCCGAGCCTTCGTCGGCCAGGCGAGGCTGTGGGAACGAGAGGGCAATCGCTGCAGACAAGAAGGGCAGCGGCTACTGACGAGCAAGAATGCCACACATCCCATAACAAGGATTGTTATCGCTCACGCTTTCATTTACCCTGAGCAACAGGAACAACTAGCGAGAGGCAGGTGCTCAGTAATAGCTTCCATCCCCCCCCCCCCAAATTCCAATTTCTTTAGCAATATTTATATCTATCATCTATCTGGCAATCTATATCTATCTATCTATCTATCTATCTATCTATCTATCTATCTATCTATCTATCTATCTATCTGTCTGTCTGTCTGTCTGTCTGTCTGTCTATCTATCTATCTATCTATCTATCTATCTGTCTATCCGACAATCTATATCTATCTATACGGCCATATCTATATATGGACACACACACACACACACACACACACACACACACACACACACACACACACCACAATCTCTTCCTGTACTCGGGGGCAGAAGTATGCATGATGTGATTCACCTGGGGGGGAAATTAAGTTTCATTATGTGTAATGTATATCCCAATGAAAAAGTAAACATGCTTTCCTCTTAAGATCCTAAAAACATCATGACCATACTTTTCCCCTTAGAGATGAAATGGAAGTCAGTATTTGTCCCAGGCTCTACTTCTCCAATTCCACAGATTATGTGCACTTGTTCAGGAATCCATTTTCAGGTACCAGTTGAAGCCTGTCAGTAAAACAGGAGCCACTGGTTGGGGCGGGGTCGGGGGTGGGGGTGGGGTCCCACACTGGCTGACCCCGGAGAGCACTGTGGTTTCTGTTATCCTGGCATCACGAGTTAGCTCAAATCCAGCCTCTTCTCCAATCGGGATCTGGCAAGACGGATTTGGCAAACGTCCTTAGGCTCTGTGAGCTGCTGGAGATGTCCTGGCTCACCCAGAGCAGAAGCATTTCCTTTTTCACGTCCCATGCTTGGTCAAGAGTATCCTGCACGAAGAAACACATGAGGAAATGCTCAACATCCCCGGTAGTAAAGGAAATGCAAATAAAAACAACCCTGAGATACCACCTCACCCCAGTTAGCATAGCCTATACTCTGAACTCAGGAAACAACAAATGCTGGAGGGGGTGGGGAGAAAGAGGAACCCTTCTCCATTGTTGGTGGGAGTGCAAATTAGTACAACCACTTTGGAGAACAGTATGGAGGTTTCTCAAAAAGCTCAATATAGACCTACCCTATGACCCAGCCATACCACTCCTAGGCATCTATCCTAAACAGCAAAATCCAAGATATCAAAAAGGCATTTGTACTTCCATGTTTATCGCGGCACAATTCACAATAGCCAAAATATGGAAACAACCCAGATGCCACTGCACAGACGAATGGATCCCCAAAATATGGTACTTATACATAATGGAATACTACATAGCGATTAGGAATGGTGAAATATTGTTATTCGCAGGGAAATGGTCAGAACTCGAACAAATAATGTTGAGCGAGACAAGCCTAGAACACAGAAAACAAAGGGGCATGATCTCCCTGATGTATGACTGTTAACAAAGGGAGATGGAGAGACAGTAGAGACCAAGTCTGTGAAATCAAAAACTGCTTGTCAAATAGTATTCCCCACAGGATTGGGGCAGAGACCCAACAGTATGTAACTAAAACCAAACAATTACTCAACATATAAAGGTCAAAAATCGACCTCTCAGGGGAATACAATAGCTCAAAAGCTATGTATGTACGTTCATATAAGACTACTGTCAACATATTGTCTAATATCGACATTACATTTAAAGCCCTAGGCGAATTTTCTTGGGCTTGGCCACGTGGCTACTGTATATGTTCTTGATACATTGTATATTGTATCTATGTCTACCTGACCTAGAGAAGAGATAGAAAAACAGGACGTAAGATATCACAAGAAATGTACACACTGCCCTACTATGTAACTGTACCCTTTTTGCACAACACCTTGTCAAAAAATTTGTGTTCAATTAATAAACAAATAAATTTAAAATAACAAAATAAAAAAAAAGAGTATCCCGCAGCACAAGGGCACCGTACGCCCCGTCACGGCAGGAGCACCGCCCAGGGGTGATTGCTTTCCACACCCTCCCCCAGGACCTGGTCCAGGAGGCGTGCCACCCAGGCGGTCGCTGGGACTCTCACCAAAAGACCGCAATGTGGGAAGAGCCGGTTTCCATCCCCTGAAGTGGAAGCGAGTCGTAATTGAGAGGCGTCCTCCCCTTGGGGTATCTTCCCCTTCCGCTCTCCGGTTAGCCTTCCCTGCCCCAGGGCCTCAGACATGGAGACCCCGCTCTTAGGTGTGTCCTACACCTCCAATCGCTGGAGCATGGAGCCCCCTCGCATTGACCTGTGACTGTAAGAGCTCATTGTCCACATCCAGGTACGCGATGAGAGGAAAACCAAACGCCGTGCGAGACTTCGACTCACTATTGGCACGGAGAAGGATGGGCCTCGGGGCACTAGCAAGTTTTCAATACTGCTAAGTGGCCGGGGCCAAAAGGGACTGCTCCAGCCCCCTTCCCCAAGCAGCCCGCAGCCCTACCAACTAAAATCCCAACCGGGGGACAAGGCGGCAACGACTACTTTAAAAATTAAATCATTCTCTTGCTTCAGAATGCATAAGGTCTAGTTTCCACTGACATCCTATTAAATTTTAGTGTATTTCATCTGGTTCCACTTTTGACAAGTTATGAAGATGATTGCCGCTCTGTTGAGAATCATAAATGATTCCAAAGACTCTGCATCAGCAGGAAAGAAGACCAGATGCTGAGATGTTTATTTATCGACTGGCTAAGGAACTTTAAAAAATGCAAACTACTTGGCTGAGAAACTTTTATCATAAAATAAAAGAAGGAACTCCAGATACACCTAAGGGTCTCCCTCCCTCCATTCTGCAGTTCTAGTCCTCAGAAATGCATTCAGGGTTAGACTTCGTGAGGCACGACTTCATTCATGAAGGGGTAGGCCATGAGAAGCATGGGATAATTGTTGTAACTCTTTTCGGCTGCTTGTGCACCGTCTTACGAAAAGTCCTCTTTGAACAATGGATTTGAATTGGAAAAGTTGAGTCTTCTCTAAGTACAATTGCAAAGAAAAATCTAGAAGCACAAACGACATCAGAAGAAATGGGGAGAGCATTTTCAATGCCCTCTGCAATTATTCAGTGATACTGGAAGCCCAAAAGGAATGAAAAAATTATTAGACAGGCAACACGCTGGCATCTTTGCACTACAGCAGATAGCTCATCTTTAATCCATCTGCTTTTCAATGATTTATGGGTAGCAATTGCAGAGACTTCAGCTGAATTCTAAATAGGAAAATCTAAGTTAATTAATTGAAGCCTTTAAAACAATCTCAAAACCATTATTTTTGTACAATTGTCCCAGGCCAAAAATTATGGAAAAAAATACATACCGAATCTATTAAAATGTATGTGCCATTTGAATTTCTCATTAGTGCTCATATTTCTTTTATACGTGCAGCGGGGAGGGGGGGAGGTGGCCATCCTTTCTTCCCATCTTCAGGGAGAGATAGGTGTCCTCTAGTATAAAAGCCAGGTTTAGAGTATGGTTTTCAGTGTATGGAATTTGACTATTGTTAGATATTAGGGGAATGCTTATTTTCACTCTATTTCCCTGGATACAATCATTGACATCCAGTTGTACAAACTGGAGCTTCAATTTGTTTCCCATAAGCATTTAAATATAGCACAATAAGCTAATCAAAGCTTACACAACAAAACTACATAGATGATATTGTAATTAAAACAATGGAATCTACAGCATACTTTAATACCTTTAGTTTCTGTCAATAAATGGAGTTAAAATTAAAAAAGAAAACAAAACCACTCTTACTTTTTCAACTGAAAAATGTTTCTAACACTTCAAATATGTTTTTTAAAATTTGTTTATTAGACTTACTTACATAGGAAAGGTTTATTTCATATAAAATACAGGTGGCAATTCAGAGAATGATGCAGTCAGGAATGGACTAGCACATTGGTAGAGTAGGGCTCAAGATCTGGGATCAACCCTAAGAATTATGAAGGAATAAAATAATAAGAATAAGAATGATAATCATAAGAAATTCAGAGTTTAAAAGCAAAATAATTCCTAGTTGATACCACTTAAATGGTATTTTAAAAACATTCATTTTAGTTTTAGTATTCGTTTTTAGTTTTAGTATTCATTTTAGTTTTAAATTTATTTTGGTTAAATTAAAAATGAGCACATCTACAATGATGAAATAGTGGAATTTAACAATGATTAGCTTACTAGATATATTTACTTCTATCTTTTCTCCAACACTCTAAAATGGCAGTGTTTTTTTTTTTTTTTTCAAATCCACCGGACTATAAAAATAGAATTGAGTGTCACAAGCTAGAATTCAAGTTCAAAAGTGACAACTGAAAGAGGAAGGCCAAGAAGAAAAACAACAGCATTAACAGGAACCAGGACATTCTTTTCAATAACTCTAAATTGTAATTATTTTAACTCTGCAATTAGAATACACTGGCAGATTGGATTACAAAATGTCCAACTATTTGCTGCCTTCAAGAACTCATATAATGAAAACATGGGAAAGATCTTCCAAGCAAACAGAATGGTAAAACAAGTAGGAACTGTTTTTGTACACAGCTGACAAAGAATTTAAGCAAAACTAAAAGATACAGTGAGCTACCTACTCCAAATTGCTAAAGGAAATAATTTACCAAGATATATGGCAATGGTAAACATTTATCAATAAATTCTGCCATACCCAATTTCACAAAAACAAACTACTCAACATCAATACTCAACATAGACTCCAATATAATAATATCAAATAACCTGAATACCCCACAATCACCAATGTATTGGTATCTGCAAAGAAATAGCAGAATTAATCACATGAATGTCAGGATAAAATACCCATTGACAGATTCGTCCACCCACCTCCTGTAGAATATAGATTCTTCTCATCAGCTCATAGAACTGTCTACAAAATAGATCATACTTTAGGGCATAAAGCAAATCATAACTGAAAACAATGAAATAGCTTCTCCTATTTTATTAGCTCATAATGGAATAAAAGGAGAAATAGAGCACTTAGTAACATATACAAGACCTTGTTTTTGATATTCAGCACTACAGGAAACAAAAATAAATAATAAATTAATTAAATTAAAAATAGTGAAGCAAGAGATTGGTTTTACAACTCTTCCATGGTATGCCTCAAATTCAGCACTACTTTTCTTTCTTAAATTTATAAATACATATGTTAAAAAAAGGAGAAAGGACCTATCACAATTCAAAACAAGCTAAAGGAATCCAACTTGTAGCCATGTAATATAGCATTTTAAGTGATGAATGAGCACACTAATAACTTGGGACTCTGATGGCCTGCTAATGGAACAAGATGGAAAAGACAGAAATTAAAGAATTTGTGTGGGTACAAGTAACCGTTAGCCAGCATGAACTTAGGTATAAATACATTTAAAAAGTTGGTGTTATTAAATCAGAATGCTAGCTTGGGAAGGTTGCAGATTCTGATGCTTCCTCTTATCAAGATATTGCAAACTCAATTGCAAATGTATCTGAAGAACATGTCCTTCTGTTAATACTATGCCCTCTGCCAGAAACCTCCACACACTTCTGCAATCACGTGAGGGGACTACTAGATTGCCTATGTATCCATCATCGTTCTATTTCTCTCTTACCATGCAGTACTAATGTTCTGTTTTGATTTTAGCTCCCAAATGACCATGCGGGCTGAGGTGTATACTGTGTAATACATATAGAAATGCCATTGGGGTTTTGTGCGTGTGTGTGTGTGTGTGTGTGTGTGTGTGTGTAGCTTTCCAAAGCAGTAGCTTCTCTTTTAGCCTTGAAGAACAGCATTAGCCATAAAAATCTTGACTTGACTTCATGCTTACAGTTTTGGTTCACTCCGGAGGCTTGGGCGCAGCATGATACGTTATGTGTCTTTATATTCTCTTTAAAGTCTATTTTTCCGTGAGAAGTAATGTGATTCATCTAAAATAACTTGCACATACTACAGAATACAGAATACCTGACCCCGTCAAGCTGCCCACCACGCCCCTGGTCGCTGTAGGGAAAGCGTCACCAAGCAGGGGGCTTTCAGCACCACCGTGAGAGGCCCCGGCGTGTCAGGTAGACACACCGCATGGAGTCTGTGCCAGAGATCAGGGCTCCTCTCCACAGGCGTCTGGAAAAAGCACAACGAATTGAGACACCAAACTGAGGCGCCTACAGGCAAACGTTGAAGGAGTTCAGGGCCAGTGGGGAGAAATTTTACAAACTGAAAGTGAAAAAACAAATGCTATAAAACAATAAAAGAATTCAAGAGCTCTGCAAAAGACCTAATGGTATTTAATAGAAACATCAAAGTCAGAAGGAAAAGAAGGAAACACGTATTTTTTTTTTTTTTACTGTTATTCCCATTTGTAGACCAGCAGGCATGGAAATCTTATTGTCAATATTCCTCCTAAGCATAATTTTAATGGAAACATTCAGTTTCATATAAATCTATTCTAATTCCTTCAATTAAATCCAATTTTATTTGATTATTGATTCTAATTTTATTATCCTTGACTACTTATACAAATGGGTTTCAACCAATAAGTGTTTAAGTACAATGCATCTTGACCCATGCCACTCCATAATAATTCTCCTAATCTCATCTAACTCCACCCCTCTCCTCAATTTTCCTGCTTTGCTTTTCACATACATGCATTGAGTATGATGACCACATTCTCTCACCTTGACTCCATTCATCTACCTTCTTCCTCTTAACCTCACCCCCTGCCCCCACCTCAATTACCAGCTCCCTGGTGTTCACACTGCTAAACGGTAAGTTCGTTTAGTTGTGCAGGTGGGGTTATACCATTGGCATCCTACCCTGTACATACCATTTTTAGTTAATATGTTCGTGTACATGTGTGTGTTTGGCCATGTATAAGTTTACATAGATATTTACAAAGGTACGATGAAAAACCCAAAGCATCTGTAGGAATTCAAGGGATTGACTCCGATTTTAACCTGTTCTGCCGTGGCAAGCTGCTCTCAAACGCACCACACCTCAGAGATCTGTGAAAGGAAGGATCTCTTGGTGAAACAGGGTGCCTTGTCCTCCTGATTGTACAGGTTCCCATGGGATATTTGGCAGACAGCGACCATCCCAGCTATGGGGGAGGTGGAGGCAGGAAGATTGTGAGTTTGAGGCCAGTCTTGAAAACTTAGTGAGATTCCAGTATGGGGGAAAATCAAGTCAATGAAATGAAAAGGAAAGCTAAGAACTGGGAGAAGAGATTTCTACAGCATGTGACTAATGTAGGAGTTTTATCCATAGTATATGAGAAATGCTTGTAGTCATTAAACAAACAATAAGGAAGTTGGTATATTTGGGTGATTCCTTCATGAAATAAAGCATATAAACGAGAAACAACTATATGAAAATATCCTGAACATCTATAGCCACAGGCAAAATACCACTAAAATCACAGCAAGATAATATTGTACAGTTCTCAAAAAATAAAATTAAGAGATGGACAATGTCACATTTTGGAAAGAAATAGGAACTGCAAAATTGTATTTTGGCAACAATCTTTTAATTTTGGGGAAATTTCATGTAGGCTTAACACATGATCTCGCAATTCTACACCTAAGTATAGGATTTCCCAAAAAGAATTAGAGAATATATCCCTATGGAATTATTGTAGCAAATGTTTGTGTAGCATTGTTAATATTAGGCTAGAATGAGACACGGGGACTGGAGGGTTTGGCAGAGTGCTGAAAGTGTGACTACATTAAATATTGTAAGAACTTAAATGGCTTTATGCTGGTGGATGTGATCGAGAAAGAAACCTCCAGAGCCTAAAACCAAGAGCCCACTAGAAACTGAAATCCACGGAGACAGCTGTCCCAGACCTCCTTGAGTCTTTCTTAAGACCCTTTGTGGTCAGGAAAGCGCAGCCCAAATGCTCAGCGGGAATGAGGCCAGATGCTGGGGTCAATGAAAACGGAGAAAGGAAAGTGTCTAGGAAATGTTTCTCTCCAGCATATCTCTCAGGTCATGTTCTATCTAAGTGAGAAGAAAAAGATGCGCACTAAAAACACGAACAAGTCAAGGGCCTCTAAACGAAACAAATGGGCTAGCTTAAGAAAAAGAACCAGTCAGAACACTTGGAGTTGTCACCCACAAACTCAGGGGTGGAGTTGCACCAAACAATAAGCATGTGAGACCGAAAAGCAGATCTGAAGAGGAGGCAGGTGCAGTGGCAGGCCAAGTGTAAGAGAACCACATGCCAGAGGCTACGGTATAATGAAGCTGCCAAGCAGTGAAGGCAAAAAATATTAATAGTGGTAAAAACATCGAGGCGGAAAGATAAGTAATGAGAAGGCAGCAATTAGCCTAACTACAGATTCCTCAACAGCGGAGTCGAAGACAAGGAAATAACAGGTTCAACCTTCTAAAAGAAAGTAACTGTAAACACGAGATTGCGTACAAAGCCCAAGGATCATTTAAAAACAAGTTATTTTTGGATAGCAAGTCAGTTTACCCCTCGCTGATGCACAGGCAAGGACCTCGGGAGAGACTCGTTCTGAGAGAAGTAAGCTTGGGGGGTGGGGAAACTGACCTTGGAGCAGGGGGATGGGAAACAATTGGAAGATAGGCTTCACACTGGCAGGAACTGACTCTGTCACGACAATCCTGATTTCTAGAGTCAAAGGATATATCAGGTTCCATTTTGGAAAATATCTTTTATAAAGATGGATAAGATGGGAGTTGTAATGGTGAAACACCCTCCTATTGCACACTTCGAGTGCAATCTTTACTGTGAAACTTTCAGGATATAGAATCAAAATTCAAGCATTTACACCGAAGACAAAGGGGTTGGAAATACAAGAAGACATGGGATTCGAAAGTGTAGGAAAAATGAAACATAAATAGCAGCTGAGTATTGTTTGCATTCTTATAATCCCAGCTCCTCAGGAAAAAAAAAAACAAAAAACAAAAAACTGGGAGGACAATAGTTCTAGGCCACCCAGCCCAGGGAAAACGTTAGTAAGATGTAGGCTCAACTAATGAGTCAGACAGCTGGAGCCTAGGCCTCCTACTAGCTATTTGGGAAATGTAGGTGTGAGAATTTCAGTTTCAGGCCAACCAGGCTGAACAGCATGAATCAATATCTAAAGATGACTCAATAAAGCAAAAAGGACTGAGGATATGGAGTTTGGGATGGAGTACTTGCCTAATGAACACGAGGCCCCGAGTTCAAGCCCATACACCAAAAGAAAAGAAATGAAAATGACTGAACTAAGTCTAAAAAGAAAATACCAACTTGAAACCAAGTGATGTGAGTTATTTCTTTCTAATGTTACATCACTCTGAGATGGTTCTTCTACCTCCTTCTCCTGCCCTGAGGATGCTGGCGCTTCTTTTGAGCCCACGCAGATAACCCAGGACAACCATCTTAAATACCATTAGTTAGTAATCCTAATTTCACGTACAAATCAATTTCCAGTTGTCATGCCATACGACGGCCGTGTGGGCTCCTGAGATGAAGCTATGGACGAGGTTAGGACCAGGTTCTGCCAGCCTCACGAGGCGTCAGTACCGTGGTCACAGAGTCGAGTATGTCTTTGATGGGTCCGTTAGTCAACATGACAGCTGGGATCAGCAAGCTTGAAGACTGCTCTGGGGAAAGGAGGGTGACTCTCCCACTGGGAGGACGGAAAGCCGGGCAGGAGCAGCGGAAGCCGTAGAGTCCAATCTAAGGTGCAAATCACGTGACACCACAATTCCAGAGAGGAGAGCGCGAAGGAGCCACAGACTGCCCTTCCTGTCGCACATAGAACGCAACTCTGAAAACACAAATCTAAAAAGTTTAGCACATAGCCACTTACGTAAACAACTTGATATTAATCCAGATGACTATGTAAATCTGCAGGAGAAAAAAGGATAGTTTCCAGAAATGGTTAAGAGGAAGCGTATATAAAATAGTATTTTTCATCTTAAATAGCTATAAAACTTACTAGCTGTCTAAAACAAATGTGGTGACAGTGAATTGCTGGATAGTAGCCCGAATAACAGTAAGATGTTTGACAATGTCGACGTTCAGACGAGATGGAGAACTGTGAGAATCATTCATATGAGGTCACGGTGGACATAGAATGTAGTGAGTTCAACTTTCATACTGAACTGCAAGGCTAGCATTAGAAAACAATTTCCAAGTAGCTACCATATAAGATGGGTGATGGAAATCCATCCTGGCTCCTTTATGGCCCAAGGACCTGGCACTTGATGGCACAAAGACCCAAGCGAGGGAGTGGACACGGAGAGGAGGCCACGAGAAGACACTTCTCTCTGTGGTTAGCCACGGAAGAAGCAGGCGTGAAACTCTGGGGTTTGCACGCTACATCTGCACTCTGCTCGTGAGTCTTCTCACCTGGAGGTGGGCTCCTGCTCTGGGAATATTTATTTTTCGGCACCTGGACACACTGCAGGGCCACAGGACACACCCGATAAATGAACGAGCTCTGACTCTCCAAAATTCAACCCCTCCGGGCTTTTCCCCTGCTCCTCCTCCTTGCCCGGCTGGGTCAGCGCAGGGGCGGGGCCTGCCTCGCACCGCCTCTGGTGCCCAGGAGACTTCTCAGCACTGGGAGGCATCACCGAGCCCGTGGCTCGTCGAGTCACACTGTGTTATTATTTATTTTTAAGGATTTCCAAGACAGGTTACTAATGCAAAGAGAATTTGATTTATATGTCTAGGAATAAAAGAGGATAAGCCAGAGTGGAGCAATCAACAAAAATTCCTTCCAGAGGATTCATAACACTAAAAAGAATCAATAAAAAGCAAAGTGCTTAAATTTTGCATTAGAAAACATAATGCTGGTATTGAAGGTATCCATCAACAAAGGTGATTTATTGAGGAAAGGTTTGCATGCAAATGCTGTGTCATTATTTACTCCAAAGCAGCAGTTATTTGTATTAAAAAGTCATTTTGTGAATCTCATTATAAGAAAAAATATGGTGGCAGATTCGCATCTCCTGAGCATAACTCTTGCCGGGAATGTCCATTAATCAGAGTTCCCATCACTTTCAAAACATTTAAAAAAAAAAGTATTTCCCAGACTATTTGGCTGTCTCCAAAAATTGTGGAGAAGGACAGTGTGGCTGAGGAAGAATTCTCACGGAAGGGACCAAGGTTGGCCAGGCGAGATGTGCAGAAGGAGGCTCACCCTAGGGACGTACGGACTGCACTCACTGGGACGGGTTGGCAGCGTGGCCATCGCAGCAGAACCCTGCGTGGAGACAAACGGAAGCCAGCGGAAGTGCATCGGAGTCCCTGGGGACATTATTGAGAGGTCACACTGCGACCTTCAGGAACCCAGGCAAGAATGCAGGGAGAGGCAGACAAAAGCTGCACAGTGCTGGACCAACACATTCTCTCCGTCTCTATCTCCCACCTCTACTTCCCATCCTTCCCTCTTTTTATTCTCTTTCTTCTCTTTCTTTTCCTCCCATCCCCTTCCTCTCCTATCCCCTTCTCCAAGTTTTAGCGGATACTTATTGTAGCGTACTAGGGTAAAGTAGGGGAAGTGAACACGAGACTGCAATGCACAGGGCGCAGGGAATGGGAGTCGAAGGTCCCACTTGTTGGTGCGTTTTCCCCTTGCGCCCCCTCCTTCCCCCCCTGCCAGGGGAAACCGCAGGAGCATCTGGGCTTTGCAGTGACGTCGGGAGCAGCGTGCGGCTTCTGCCTCAGACCACAAGCAGCGAGTGTGAGTTCAGCGAATGCACAAATTAATTCTTTTGGTTTGGTGTGTGCCTTCTTCTTGTTTATTTTTGAGGATTTGACTCACATAGGGGTTGTCAGAGAATACAGAAGGCTGTCATGGTAATGGCAAGCATTGGAAAGCAAGGTTTTCTACCTTGAGAAAGCAGGCGATACCTGTACCCATAGCCACTGTCAGCCCTCTCTGAGTAGAGGAATTCCGCTGCCTTAGGAAGTAGCAGCAAAACAGAACATGGTTTGCTGCTAGAGGAAAGGAATCTCCAGGTTTCATCAGAGGAATGAACAATTTTAACTAGCCCGGGCAGGGCGATGCCCAACCCACCACACAGACAGGCCCAGAGCCCGGAGCAGGCTGAGAACGGAGTGTCACCAGAAGAGTTGCCCTCGCCCTGCTGGGGGAGGGAAGACTCGGGGACGGGGCTCCTTTGGAGACAGGAGGGTTATCGCTGGGCCCTCCAGCAGGCCCGGGGGGACTCCAGGCTCCTTCTGTGAACGCTTTCACCCAGGTCTTGCCGTTTAGCTCCCTGACCTAGACAGTCCCCAAAGGTCACCCCGGGGCTCCTGTGGATATCTCAGTGGCTTTCTGCATCGACACTGGAAAATAAACACTCAGCGACTGTCCGCTTCATACTGATTTCTGAAGGGATGACAGGCAAGTCGTTACCCGTGGATTCCTACTCTGTTCCTTTCAGAATTTCCCTAAGTCTGCTTGGTATTGACAGATTCATAGCTGGACCAACTATGCACCCTGGTGCCTTTCATGCTGCCGTGTTCCTGAACCAAAGCCAATCCCCGCCAGGCTCCGAGCAGTGCGGCACGCCAGCCCTCTCCTCCTGCCCTGCCTACATCTGTTGGCAAAAAGAGCAAGCCCAGGGAGGGAGCCAGAACACCTCACCCCACAGGTGCCCCTCGACAGGGTGTGGCTTAGAGCTAAATGCAATTAAGCCGCGCCCCCCTCGGCAAGGGCATTCTGCCACCGCCCTACTTACTTTGCCTAACGGTGGTAGCACATGAACGCACAGTGTCCTGCCTCCAGCTCTGTGAGGAGGGCACAGATCCTCCCGCACCCCAGCCCCCTGTTCTGGGGACAGCCAGGGCACTCTCCCTAACCACAGTGCTCACTGGCTCTCGCCTTCCTCCCCCTGGAGACTCCACTTCTCCTCCTCCTCTGTCTTGTCGCCTGTGGACACATTTCCCCTTCCAATGCTAAGACACGGAGCAGGCTCAAGCTGGGAGCCAAGTTCTGAGTTACTCTTGAATGTTGAACATCTTCTGTGTGCTTTCCTCGCGTCAGTCTGTCTTTGGGAGGCGATTTTACACGGTCCCAGCTGGGGAGCCCAAGCTGGGTGGACGCACCGGCCCGGCCCGCCTCGGATCTGCTTCCTTCCTGCTCTGCACTCGGCTCCTTCTGAGACGGAGGCATAGCACTGGCGCAGGCCATAGCGAGGGGGGACCGGGGAGTCTCGAGGGAAAACGGCCACCGTGGGCCGCTGCCCGCTGCCTGGAAATCACTCAGCAGCAGACCATGCTGCCCTTTAAGACAAGTTCTGCTAACCCCTGCAGTGCTGAGATAATTTCTGTAATTCCCAGCTTTCTAATATTATTAGAATCTTCAATTAACATTTGCACATCCGACGTGCCCCCAGCTTTGTCCTTGGCCCTCTAAGCTCGATGAGTATCAGTTGAGATAAATGACATAAAACATCTCATTACCGGCTTGTTAGCCACAGAGCTGGAGACCTTTCCATCACAATACTCCATGAGTGACCACAGCGACAACATCTCCTCACTTTTTAATTACACCCCATTAATTGCAGTGCCGTCTAATCGAGCACTTTAAAAGCTCAAGACACTATCAAGTGAGTGAAAAATATAGTTTTCCTTCATTTTTTTTCCCAGCACCTTTTTTGATAAGTGTGTTATAAGTTTAGGTCGTTTAATTATGCCACACAAAATCTGTAAGGACTATAGTTGGCAAATGCAATTAAAATTTAATCAGCGTATGTAGAACAGATATCCCCACTTTTCATGAAGCTAAATAAGTTTTTTAAATGCTGATGCCCTACTCAGGACAGATAAGATTTCTACTTAATGTGGGTGAACACAGTATGTTGATTCAGCCCTTCAATGCACAGAGTCTGCTCAGTTCAGGGAAACAATTCACACCAGATAAGAACATGTGTTTATTGCATCTTTGGGTAGAGATCGCTACCTTATTCTAAGGAGCAAGTGCTTTTCAACATATTTCATTCTAAAACATTAAATTGCAATTTATATACAGATGGTCATTAAGACTCAAAGAATAGTTTTGATTTTGCCACGTTGAGTTTTATACCATGTCATTTTATATCAATTTTTTATATTATCTGAATCAATCAGATACTTTTTCCAAAATAGAAAATGCATAATTTGAAAAACATGAATCGTAAGTTCCTTAGCCTTTTGTAAGCATCACTTATTAATAGCCTGACTATTAGAAAATTACTTTAACAACAGGGATGATATGAAGATACATAATCAGGAGGGATGGGATGTGACTGATTTAGATCAAGTTATTGGTGGTGATTGTGATGGTGATTATTTGTCTTCTTAGCTCTCTTCATTGAGTTTTAATATTATTTTATAAACATATTTTAATTGAAGCAATTAAAATTCAAGGAAATAAACCAACAGATTGGCACTTGTGATCACTAATTCCACCCCAGGGAGCAATCTTTTGGTTTATTTCCCATTTAGCTTTGGCTGAGCCAACGCCTCTGACAAAAGGCCAGGAGCTCTTGGTCATCATCTCCATGGTCCCCAAAGCCAAAACCTGTTTTTGTAACAGCCTTGAGATATCTACTGTCTTCTGGCTGTGCTGACACTTCTGAAAAATGGTGCAAAAGCAATGGTGAGGCAAGGGTATTGACTTAACACAAAGGAAGGCACACAATCTGAAGACTTAGCCATTGTGGTCTGCACAGTGCCCTCGTGAGAGGAAAGCAGAACAGGAGTGGGAAGGCATGCCCCTCTCCTTGCGGGAGGAAGGAGGGACGGGAGGGGGAAGGCACGCCCCTCTCCCGGGTGGGAGGAAGGTGGGAGGAAGGAGGGACGGGAGGGGGAAGGCATTCGCTGCACGTATGTAACTCGGTGCAGCAGCGGGCCGGGTCCCCTTGCTGGCTAGCTTTATTACATTCCAGCCTGCAGGCACCTGTCTTTCTAGTGCCCTTCAGGACTCACTAGGAAGCGGCTCACAACAAGGCAGGAGTTGGCCTCCAGGAAGCCTTGTGTCGGTGCTTCACCTGCAAGGCCACTCAGCGCTTTGTCATCTGAGCATCGGCTGGGTGTGAAGAACTGACTCACAAACTAGGATGACTTCGCTATCGTGGTCCACAGGCATCTTTAAAAAGAAAAAGAAAGAAAAATAGGAGAGCACTCCTATCTCACACAACTGGCAGCGTTTTTGGCGAATTCACACTTTCCTGTCAAAATTCCAGTTCTGAAAACCTTTTATCTACCACTGTGATCTCAACAGCTCCCCGTTACTTGCAGGCTTCCGCGTGGATGCTGGCAGTTACACAAGTGAATAGGATTACTTTGATACTCGATTATGAAATTTGGCAGCATTTAGAAGATTCTCATAGTTTGTAAGCCACTCGTTTCCAAATGATTATTGTGTTGTGTCAAAATGCACACAGGTAAAGCACCTTGGAAATATAACTCAACCCAGTCAATTTTGATGGAACAAAGCAGGGGGAAAGTCATTGATTTGATGTGACCTATTAAAAAGGCAAGAGCAGATTACATGGGAGGAATTAACAGAAAAGAGATTAAGATTCAACAGATAGAGCTTGTTATTCTTAATTAGACCTTTTCAATGATAAAAAGTAAGGTTCATCCAAAGAAAACATTATGAAGAGTTTAAGATACACTTAAGGTCAGAAAGGAAATGAGCAGAGGACTTGTCAACTCCGCTTCCTGAGGTGGAGGTAATGATCCTTTTCTCCATTTTCTTCTACTTTGTCATCTCATACCAAAATAAGTTCTCCTTCAAAACTCAAGAGCAAAAAAGCAAGGGAGAGTAAAGGAGCTGAAACAAAGAAATGAAAAGAGATCATTTGTTAGAGAAGTTAAAGGTGTGCCAAATGTGTGAGGAATGCAGTAATGTTATATTCCTGAAACCTTGATATAAGATGGAAATTCATATAAATATAAAATGATTTTGGAAAGGTGGTTGGATGTTCACAGAGGTACCAGAAAGGTTCACACTAGTACCATAAGGGGCAACTGTGGAGAATTCTTGGTACTGGTATCACTAGAGACAAATCTGCAATAGAAAGACAGGGACAATGCATAAAATGAGGGCAGTTCAGAACTGCATTTTTAAGACTGACTATTCAGGACAAGTTCAGTTTTCCTTCAATATTTGGGAGCACAGGGCATGTTCTATTTAAGAATATTTTTACAGAAGAATTTACTCAACATGACATGCAACCAAAGATAGAAGAGAAACAAATGACTTTTAGATGTGTGGTAAACAACACAAACAGCTAGTTTAGAAAATTGAAGGAATTAAAACAAAAAAAGATCAAGAAAAGCAGGAAGCAGGGTGATGAGATGGAAACTCAAGTGCATATTTCCTCTTCCCAGAGAGAACTATGAACAGAATAATAAAACAACATCACTTGGTAAATAAGATAGAAAGTGTGGGCTACATGCACATAACAGTGAACATAAAGTATGCTCAAATACCTGTGGCAAAAATTAGCTTTCTGTGTTTCTTCATTTCTTAGATGATAAATTAGACATGTAGAGAGAGAAGTTATTTTCCCCAAAGCACCGTTTAGCTTTGCCACAATGCTAACAACCAATCTCCTTCAGGGAGGCTAAGAGCAAACTTAATATGTCCACTGAGAAATGATGGAGGTTTCGATTAAGGTAGCTACTAGCAACTCTGTTGAAAGGAAATAAGAAAAAATAGTGTAATTTGAGCCAAAGGTGAGTGAGGAGTTCTGAGAAACACTGACTCATATACCACCATCGACAAGATTAAATGAGCTTCCATAGTGACAGGAAGGGAAGCCATGACTCGAAGTGTTCAGAAAGTCCCTGGCTGGGCTCATCATGCTGTCCGGACATGGCAAGGTGGGAAAAACTTCAATATTTAGATATGATGTTCATCACGTTCTTAGCCTGAGGGTTGCTGGAGTCCAAGGTGCACTGAGATTGTGGATACATCCCAAGGGTTTTATGTAAAAGCCAAGTGGATGCAAGGTCAGGTACGGAGGTAGAGAACAAGCGGATTTTAGGAGGGGTTACAGACAGCCCGAGATAAAATTGGCTCTTGACCTATAGCACTCTGTCTCTCCACAGTCACCTTGTTCCACTCATCCAAGGTCAGCCAGTTTTCGGGATCTCTAATTTAAACGTAGCTCCTCCCCAGAGCGCTAGTTCATACTGCAATAGTGGAGAGAAAAGAGCTCTTAGGAAATATTTCTTGTTTCAAAAGTTAATAGGGGTATTGCTTGTTGTACGCGCTATGGGCAGCCCTACCTACTCACGAGGGGCCAGGACACCCATCTTCTAGCTGCTGTCGGTGCTGCCAGCTAAGAACTCACAGCTTGAACCACACCTCTGAGAATTTCCCTCCAGAGGCAGAGAGCTCTTTTCATGCCAGTGGCCATTTGGATCTTTAAAACCTTGTTCTCAGGCCATATACATTGACCAATATAGGCAGATATCATGAGCAGCCCAGGGGGAGCTTATGAGAAACCGACATACGCATCCTATCACACACCAAATGATTTCTCAGGCTTTACCGGGCTCACTGGCCAGATGTTCAGCTCCACAGCTGGCACTGACTGACAAAGTAGGGGCACATGCTTGCTAAGATGGCTAGTTACTCAACTTTGCTGGAACTTGGGAGCTTTCTAGAATGTGGGAGTCCCACTGAGCAAGACACAGAGAAGCTGGGCTGGCTGGCCATTCTACCATGCCCCAAGACCAGGCCCCAAATCAGGCCAATGCTGGACTCAACCTTCCAGGGCTCTTGTCCTCCTCCTACTCGGTTTCACTCCCACCCTTAAAGATATGTGCTACCAAAGCAATTCCCTCAGTAAAGCATATGTGCATGAATTCCTGTTTATCTACAGGATAACTTTGAAGAAGAGGGAGTAGTAAGAATGACAAATTGATCCTAATTGCCATATTTGACTAGGAAAACATGTAAAACTCTTCCTGGCCCCTCATCACAGAACGTTAGAGCCTGGTGTCCGGGGGGGTCTAGGGTCTCCATTTACAACCTCCCAGATCTTTAATTACACAGCACATGGGAAGGCAAGAATTATTCCACCTGCACTTTGCTTAGAGAAGCTCCATTTATGACTAAGGAAGCTGTTTTTAGGGATTTAACAGAGATGTACTAAGCGAATTCCCACAAAACAAAAGTACAGTATGAGCAGCAAGAAGCAGATGTCTGGGCATTCAAAGCCATTCTGCCTTCATTGCTAACACAGAGAGAAAGAGGTGGCTTGTGTTTTGAGATTTCCTTCCAATGGCTATAAAGCATGTCTTCCTCAAACAATACCTAGCAGAAATGCATAGAAATCATCAACATTTATGCCACATTTGACATTTAACTGAGTAAAGAATTTTTATTTGGAGCAATTCAAGTCATTTTACAGAAACATTAAGTTGTCCAGTTTTCTACATGATTTGGGTAGAGGTAGTAAAGAGAAAAAAATGTTGCTTTTAACCAAATAGGCTGAAAAGACTCAGATTTCCCTGGTTGTAAATATTGTGAAACCCTGGGGAAACTTATCCAGGCTGTTGGTGCAATTGCTTTTCCAAGAGAGAACTTTCAAACTAGACCAGGCACCCAAGTGCTCTGAGCAGTAGATACAGGCGCGGCCTGACTTGCAGGGAGGGTCGTGTGAGGCCAGGAGCAAAAGAATGTCCTAGAGAGGAAGCCTTGGATGTTGGATTAAAAGTCCATACTATTACAATGGGAAATAAAATTGATTTGAATAATTCAAGGATATCCTGTCAGTCTACACGTAGTAGACAAACCAACAGTCGAGTGATGGAGTCGGCCAACTTTCTCTCTCAAACCAGAAAAGAAAGAAGTCCCCGGCAGTCTCCGGGCAATGTGTGGTAGCAAGACCTCTTGTGGAACCGAGAACGTCCAGCGAACAGTTCTTGCTGGCTTGTTTTCACGAGCCTCTTCAAGCACGGGAACAACTTGCATGTGACAGTTTATTTCAGGATGACTCCACGGTACCTTTCAGACATAGCAGTTGTTTTCTACCTGTTAAAAAACAATAACCCTACATCTATCCTGAAACAAACACAAACACCTCATGAAACAGCATGTCTCAGGGAAAAAATATTGAAAAAGCAAAAGAAAGTGCTCTAGGGAGCTAAGCAAGCTGTCATTCTTCCCTGGATGAGGACAGTTAACCACAATAATGTGACTAATTTGACAGGTTTTCCCTAACTGAGAAGCTAGAGATGATCTTTGGCTTCACAGAACTGGAGGGTAGTCAGGATATAGACACATCCAACGTTATGACTGTTTCTCACCTGAAGAGTCCTATGTGAGTGTTTATAAGGATCTGGTGTAAGGCCCCTTAGGTTTTGGGGTGCCGCACTCTCACAAACACGGATGTTTCTTGCTGAAGTGCTTAGGTGGTTTGGAACAGAATGGGTATTTAAGAGATAAACACATTGCCACCATGTGAGAAGCTTAACTAAGACAAAATTACACCTTTTCCCACAATGTTAACAACGTGAATTCAGCAACCAGTTTGAAACCATAAGTTCTGAATGTTTATTTTTGTTGTTGATCACAATGATGAGATTGAAACCTTGATTCAAGGGAACAACAGACATTATTTCAAAAACCTCATTTGGTGGAGAGTGATTGGAATGAGAAGTACCTCAGAGATGCATTCAGGTGGTGACATCCCCTAGGCTTGACAGTTGAGAGTTGATAGATGAGGTAGTTTAGGCTTGATAGTTGAGGGTTAAAGGAGAATAAAGGAGTGAGCTTTCTAGAGTAGGCTCTCTCTCTCTCTCTCTCTCTCTCTCTGGTTCTGTCTCTCTACTTACTGGAAACCATGATATGCTATGATCTGACAAACTTTCTACACCCCGATGGACTGAAATCTCTGGAATCATCAGAAAAATCGATCCCTCCTTTCTTCAGTTGTTGATGTCAAGTGTTTTTTCACAGGGACAGAAATCTTAACTAATGCTGGAGAAGTGGGGTTGTTGTGATTTTCCCTGATTGGATGAAATGGGTTTGTGGGAGGGATCTGGAACAGTCTGGAGATGTAACCCAGAGAAATCCTTGAATGCTGTGACCACAGCTGAATGGACAGCTATGACTGGAGCTAGAAGACCGACGCCTAACAGGACTAGGTAAAGAAGCAATGGGGCAGTGCGCACCAGGATTTAGAAGGAACGACTCCTCAGCAATTGCGCAGGAGGCCATTCATGTAATATGCTGCTAAAGAATTGGTTACACTTTATCTGTGTCCTGAGATACTGACAGACTAATTAATCTGGCAGAGTATATTTAAAACAGTCCAGCAGTTGTGCTGTGGTGTGGCTAATGCTGGCTGGTTGAAACCAGATTTACAGTGATAATTGGGAGCAAAGGAGAGATGATAGAGCCGAAAAACATGCTACATGCTCAAAGAAGCCTGTGAAATTCAGGGCAAAGGAAGCATTGTGGATGAGGAGACTGACATCTATTAGAGGAAGTCTCGCACATACCTCTATACCACTGAAGTACATACCTAGACTCTGTCCATAACAACCACTCACACTATCCACACCTTCCATAACAAACATCCACACCCTCCACACCATCTACAACAGCCACTCACACCCTCTACACCTTGCATAACAACCACTCACACCCTCTACACCTTCCATAACAACCACTCACACCCTCCACACCTTCCATAACAGCCACTCACACCCTCTACACCTTCCATAACAACCACTCACACCCTCCACACCTTCCATAACAACAGCCACCCACATCCTCTACACCTTCCATAACAACAGCCACCCACATCCTCCACACCTTCCATAACAACCACTCACACCCTCTACACCTTCCATAACAACCACTCACACCCTCCACACCTTCCATAACAACCACTCACACCCTCTACACCTTCCATAACAACCACTCACACCCTCCACACCTTCCATAACAACAGCCACCCACATCCTCTACACCTTCCATAACAACCACTCACACCCTCCACACCTTCCATAACAACAGCCACCCACATCCTCCACACCTTCCATAACAACCACTCACACCCTCTACACCTTCCATAACAACCACTCACACCCTCCACACCTTCCATAACAACCACTCACACCCTCCACACCTTCCATAACAACAGCCACTCAGACCCTCCACACCTTTCATAACAACAGCCACTTGCATCCTCTACATCTTCCATAACAACAGCCACCCACATCCTCCACACCTTCCATAACAACCACACACACCCTCCACACCATCCATAACAGCCAGGCTGTGGGAACAGCCCATATGCCCTCCAAGTGAAGAATGCTAGTCCACCATGAACAATGCACTGATGCCATTTGAATGGCAGTGGATGGAACTGGAGAACATGATGTTAAGCAAAGTAACCCAGGTTCACAAGGACAAAAGTCGCCTGCTTTCCCATATGTGTGAATGCAGGTCTAACCCCAAACAGATATCTAAACACACAGACAGTGAGTTTGTAACTGTGCAAGTGACTGATAGCTTGGGTGTGCAGGCAGTGAGAGAGTAACAATACTGATGCACATTTATTTCATCTGTGCAAGCAGACAGCAAAATAAAACGTGCAGAAAGCCGCCGAATAATAGATGGCGATGGGAATGAGGGAACCAAGAGTAAACAAAGGGGTCATTCATTAAAACCCAGTGTATACTTGTGTGGAATACCGCTGGAAGTCACCCTAGCACACTAAAAAGAGAAGGACAAGAATGGAGAATGAGTCCTGTCTGGGGTTGGGTGTGCGTGAGAGAGGGAGGGTGAATGGAAAGCCTGAAACAGGGTCCAGATTGTTCATGCTCTTGTGTGAAAACACAACAATGAAGCTTGCTGAGATTGGTTTGAGAGGGGAGTTGGGGGCCAGGGCGGGTGATGGGATGGTCTCAGCGCATTGCACGCGTCTGTGGACAGAGCCACGTGACATCTACTGGTACCACTAATTCAAGTGATTCCAAGTGTGAGAAGGTAATAAGAGAGGCCACATACTTTGCATGGGGAAAATAGAAAAGATTTCTAGCAGAGGTCTCGGGAACGTATCAGACCCACCCACATCAAGGCTATGAAAACGTTACCTCACTGGAAGGCTTTCCTTTGAGACAGGAACAGCTCTGCCCACCCCCCCGCCCTCCCTCCATGCTGAAGAGCATTTCCTGTGTAGTGGCTTCCCCAAGACCCACCAGGCCCTGCCACTGGAACACACAGAGCTGCCACGCCAGCTGCCACCACGTCTGGGGACTAGTCACACTGGAAGTGCTACAATGCACGACCTCCGGAGGTAAAGCCCATTTCCATGCAAATAAGAGCGGGCGAGTCATTAGGACAGGCTCTTAGGAGTTGAGAGCTCCCACTTCCTCTCAGTTAGGATGTTTATGATTCACTGGGGCTGCAGGAGAAGGGGTGACTCAGAACGCAGAATTGAATTTCCTTCCCGACTTGCACATTTCTCAAGTGCTGCACCCTCTATGAAGGCTTTCAGCCATCTTTGGTTTCATCAGGAAATGTGCTTCTTTTCTCCTTTTTAACTAGATGGCAGGGACCAATTAAATTAATGAGCCTCACAGAAGTATTTCCCTCGGCAAATGGTGGGCTGGATTAACGTTTGCACCGTGCTGCTTTGGAGCGGAGAGCTGCGTGCCGCACCACCACGTGTGGCTGACTTCCGCAGAAAAGCAGATCTAACGGCCTGTGGTTACCTGTAGCATAGACACAGGTGGAGAGTGTGGATGACGAAAGGAACTAGGAATGCGGCTCAGCTCTTCGTGTCGCTCACACTGTCTAGCCTAATTATTTATTTAACAACGGTGACAAGGAAAACGTCTTTTATGTTTCCATTTGGTTGGTCGTGGGGCTTGAACTCAGGGCCTCACTGAGCTCCTTTGCTTAAGGTGAGCACTGCACCACTTTGAGCCACAGTGCCACATCTGGTTTCCTGATGGTTAACTGGAGATGAGTCTCATGGACTTTCCTGCCCTGGGCTGGCTTTGAACTGCAATCCTCAGATCTCAGCCTCCTGAGTAACTAGGATTATAGGTGTGAGCCATCAGTACCCTGCAACAAGTAAAAACTTCTTAAGCAATCATAGGAATCTTGAAATGCTAAACTATGTCTAACTTTTTCAAGCACTTTGATATACATAGTGATCTAATTAAATGTTTACGATAATTGCTCTAATGTTGTTCTTAGGCACGGGAAGTTTGGAGAAGGAATATATGTTAGAGTACAATAACAAGAGACCTAGAGAAATAGGACAATAAATATAGGCCCTATTTTTCCAGTCACTTCAAAACACCATGTTTTTAACATCTCAAAACCTAATTCATACACATTTTGCCCTGCTATTTATGCACTGAGGCCTCTGTCCTCTGGAACAAATTCATGAAAGCCACCCAAGTAAGTGATTTTGTGCTAGCTGTTTGTGTGCTTAGAAGTGCATTTAGAGCATGACTGATGAACTTTGAAATAAGCTGCATTCCCTGGCAACTCTAGAGGAAGAAATAGAAAGGCTCATTGTTTGAGGGCAGGCCAGGCAAAATGTTAATGAGACCCTAGCTCAGGTTAAGCAATAGATAATAAATACAGAGCGATTCTGCAAACCCAAATACACTTCTGGCCCAGCGGTGGTGATCCAGTAGTAGTAAGGTGACTCGGATTTTCTAAGACCTAGGAACTGGGCAAAGGACAAACAACAGAACACGGGGCACTCTCACTAATCTTTGAGAAAAAGCAAATGGTGACGTGAGCCTGTCCCTGGGATCACTAGCTGCCGGGCTCGGGTCGCCTCCCCTGGCACGGGGATTCAGGCTCTGCTATCCGCTAACAGCTCCCTTTCTCACCCTCTCCCCTGGTCACTCGACCCGCAGGTAAGGCCAGGGTGGAGTGGGGGGCTCAGGAAACACCTCAGGTGCACAGGGCCGTACGAGATCGCTTTACCTCCCTCCTTACCCGTGAAGAAAGCCAGGTGTGCGCGGATCTCGGGGACGCTTCGTGAGCAATCTGATTTAATAGGGCGGGGCAAAGGCTAATGGTAGGAAGGGACGAGAGAAGGGTGATCGGCCAGAACGCTGATAGGCTGGCGAGCTTGCCATAGGACCCCCTCATGAGCTAACGTCACTTGGATATCGCCATGCCAGGGCTGAAAACCCGCGAGACTGGGGGCACATGGGCTGGCGATAAAGTTTGGGGGGCTGTTCGCAAAGCTGGTTCTTCTGGTTCCGGACCCAGAGAACTGTGGCCTGCTTCCACATTCCCCAGGGCTGGGGGAAGGGCGGCATCTCGGGTGCGCTCTCCAATGCCCTTCCCCGTCAAGGCCAAGGCTTCCCCAACAACTAGTCTCCGGGATAAGGACCGTATATTCTTTCAGCCAAGAAGCCATTCCCAAGATGCAGCAGCGGGGAAGGGCTCCAGGCAGGTTTGGTAGTCTTGCTGATGAAGGAGCAGAGCGCAGAGCTTCGGAGTCCAAGCTCAAGCAGGAAGGAGTCACGCAGACAACGTCTAGAGAAATGTGGGTGGTGGCCTCATTGAGCTTTTGCCTCACTGGAGAGGTTCAGGTCCCTCAGGCCTGGACAAAAGAGAAATTAGCCAAGAGCTGGAAGAAGAACAACCGTTAGGTTGCAATCACAAGCTCTCCTCTGCTGGCTTGGAAGTCTGCTTGCAGTGCAAAGCACTAGGAATGCAGGGGATAAACTGGGAGAAACAAAGCTGGAAACGGCACAGGGATGGGGTCTTGTGCCAGACATAAAGTAGCTAAAACAGCATGCTTTTAAAATATATTATATTATATACTAATGTGTGTATGGGTGTACACACATACATATATACATACAATGGAAGATCGATAAGCCAGCACCCAAAAGGAAAAATCCAGAGAGCTCCTGCTCGTGAATTTTGACCACAGAGAGACGGAGTCCAATGCGGAAGGCCCTTCCCTAAGGAGGCCCTTCCGCAACCCTCGCGTAGGAGCCGGGTGGGAGGCCACAGAGCCCAGCACCAACTCTCAGCACATCCCGGGCTGATCCCAGGGCAGCTGTTTGTCCAGATGTGGGAAGAAAAGCATTCAGACTCCGAACAGTACGAGAATGGCAACATTAAGTGTGAAAATAGATTAAAAAAAAAATGAAGAGCAGGGGCCATGGGCGGAAGAAGAGGGGACCGAGTGACCCTATTAAAACGACAAGTGATTGCTCGTCAGAAACACTCCACGGCGAGCGGGCGGTAAGACGCCAGCCGGGAGGAGGTGAACTCCTGACGCTCAGCGAGAAACACGGAACCTCCGAAGACAGAACCATACAAAAGCACCGAAGCAGACGCTCGGGAGCAGACAACGCCAGCTGGCCGAGGAGCACTGCCGTCTAAGTTAGTGCCATCAGGAACAGGAAAGGCCCGTTAAGCGGCCGCACACAAAAGAACACAGTGAGGGCGATCGTGAGGAAGGTAGAACACGATCCTGGGTCTCCCGTGAGGGAGAGCAGGGGACCCCGGGGGGGGTGGGGGGGGTGCCGGGCCACACCTGCTCCGGCCATCGGCCACGTGCCTGCTTCCCAAGTTCAAATCCCCATCAGCAGAGAATTTACAAATAAGTCTGATACACTCACACGATAAAGAATGTGTGGTCTTACAGGGTTTTGGCTTTTGCGTTCCGGTCGGTCGTGGGGCTTGAACTCAGGGCCCGGTGCTGTCCCTGAGCCTCTCCGTGCTCAAGGCTAGTGCCCTACCAGTTGAGCCACAGCGCCCCTTCCAGTCTCACACTTGTTGGATCACAGTTTTGCTCTGTGGGCCTAGCCAGCCCAGAAACCATTAGGTGGCCCAGGCTGGCCTTGAACTTACCATCCTCCTGGCCCCTGCCTCTCTTGAGTGCTCTGATTACAGGTCTAAGCCACCACGCCTGGCTTGGGGTTTTAACGGTGAGAGGCTATGAACGTGGTCCAGTGATTGGCATTCTCTGTGTATCCGTGGCGTGTCTGCGGGACAGGCCTTCTCGCTCTCGGCTGGATGTCTGAGACCTGGAGGCGCTGCTGGGGACTCTGTCAGGCCTCTGGGAGGAGCGGCTCTGGCGAGGCAGACGCCCTCTCTCCAGTGCCCTGACGCGGCTGAGCTGGGGGAGAAAGTCGGCAGAGCCCCTTCTTCCAGCCTGGGTGCCCCACCGGCCCCCCCCCTCCCCGACGCCCTTCGGTCGGCTCCCACTAAACATCGCTCGCTCCCTTCCTTCTCTGTGAGCATCTTATTAATAACTTGGATGCTGGCGAGTAGGAGGGGAAGATGTTAGATGAACATTTCATAAGATTGAAATCTATTCTTTTCCTCAACTGTAGCTCAGGAAAGAGGTGTGGGGAGAGGGTCCCCCCCACGCGCCTCCCACTCTCCTCCTTGAGTGCTTCTGCTGTTAATTTGTTAATAAAAGCAGAGTCTGAGAAACAGATCCACAGTCCCAAAGCTCAGGGAAGGCTCTCACTACGACAAGAGAAAATGGTCCATGAAGACGGAACTCACGGCTCACCACAAAGTCCTACAACTTAAGAACCAATTGTAAATACGGTTTAAAAAAATCCTCATACAATCTCTCTTAAGAGATGGATTCCTTCCCATCTCTTGGGTAAGATGTAGGAGTTGCACTGGTGGGTTTTATGGAGGGTATGGGGTTAACTTTTTAAGAAACATTACATAGTTGTTAGAAATGACTGTACTGTTTTTATTTGACCAATACTGGGTCTGGTTTCTCTTTTAGCCAGTTTAGTTAGTGTGGAAAGACTTGTGATTGTCTAGATTCACGGCTATTTTCTAATGTAATTCCACCAGGAGAGTTGGATAAATAGAAACATGTCCAAGCAACAATAGAACAGCCCCTAGAGCAGAGGTCAGGTCATTCTTCTGGAGGACCGCCTATAAAAGCTAGTTGCCCTCAGGAAGCCGTTCATGGTCATATCAAATATCTTTGAAATGTTTAGGTTTTGCAGTTGAGAAATGTAAGGCAGGCTGTTCTTCAGTGCAACGATTTTACATTTTAGTATTTTTAAATATTTAATATTTTACTTTAAGTCTTGTTCTCCTTTGAACACTATGGCCACCAGTCTTCTTTGGGCTTCCCGTACCTTAATGTATTTATAGTTTACCTTTCTTAAATAACTATAGGTTTTGAAGCCGTTTTAGGGTTGGCCAAAAGTTACAAATAAAATTCTCGCACGCCCCTCTGCCAGTTTCCTCTAATGTTACCAACTTACCCTGCCTTCAAAACCCAAATGCCAGCCCTGCCCCATTACGCACGCTTAGCCGAAGTGGACGCTCCGTGTGATTATGTGAGTTCTCGCACGCACTCCCTGCCTCTCTGCTCCCCCGTGCTGCCCGGGGCCTCCCCTGGTGTCTGGCGTCACGCTTCCAGAGCTGCTTTGGACGCACAGCGGCTCTTCACCTCTGCTAGCTTTCGCAGTGTGTGGTCTCCAGTAGCCCTCAGCAGCTATTTCGGAAAACGTCCATCGGTGCAGCCTGCAATAGCCTTGCTGGATACTTTCAGTTAAATGACTTTTAAGAGAAATTATCTGATGATCTACTGCTAAGTATAACCTTAACTATCACACATGATAGTAATTAGAGAAGATTCCCTTGTGAAGTGAATTTCGTTGAAAGTTTAGTCCAGAGTAGATGTTGCACGGACTCATCAAATCTTTCAGTGTACCTACCAAGGAAATACTTTCAAAGACCCATAGGAAAACCTTCATGTGAGCTCAGAACCAAGGAAAGAACTGGTAGGAAAAATAAAGAAATCAAATTATGTCCTTGTTCTCATAAAATGTGTATTGAGGAGATTAGAGGCAATATAAGCCCAAGCAGGAAAAAAAAAAAAACCAAAAACCAGACCAAGGGCCTACAGAAGCTTCTTTCCACGGCCTTCCAAGGCCCAGGGCGCAGTAGGAAACATCGACCCAAGGACCAGGACGCAATCCTATCCAGGCCCACTGCAGAATGCAGAGCAGGAAACCTTGCCCTGCTGGGAAGGAGCGGTCCAAAGGGACTGAACTTTCCAGAAGCTCATTTGTTTGCAGCTTCAATCCTTAGGAATACTAATCCCTGATAGATTTCAACACGGAGGAATTAGAAGACAATGATTAATCAACAGCAACAAAACCATGTGCTTTTCTGTCTGTGTCAGTAAGGGATGAGGAAAAAACCCATGAGAAAGAGAAGGTGCTGTGCTTCCCAACCTGAAATAAACAATACAGTCCATGCCCAGCCTGCCCCCGCCCCCCCATCAGCCAGGGAGAGTCCCTGGCAAATAAAGTTGGCAAATCCTGGCTGCAGGAAATAATGGCATTCTTCATTAATGGACCTCACAGATTCTGTAGCTTGTGACTATGCATGATAATTCTCCAAGGCTTTGTGGTATTTCACAAACTCATTTAACTTTGGATTTTTTTCTCTGTTAGGAAACCTCATTAGCATCTCATTGGACATTTGTGCTCTGCCAACTTGTGAAACATCACTGCAGCGCCATTTGCATTTCAATGGATGACTTCATCCTGTCTACTTGGCTTCCAATCCCTTTGAAGCTGACTTCCGCCCACACCAGAGCCCTGCGCAGCCCTAGCCAGAAACCCTCCCAAATCTTGAAGCTGAAAGACCATTTCAGGATAATTTTCCCAGGGCCGTCAAGGGGCCAGGAAAGCCTGTGGGAAGGACACTGTCAGGGTGGTGGGCACAGGGCACGAAGGATGCCCAGGAAAGGGCTGAGACCACAGGGGGAGAAGACCTGAGGTATGCAGTGGACAGCAGAGGAGGCTCCTGGTGACTGGAGCAACTCTCATCTGCAGGACATCTGAGGCCAGAGGGAGGAAGGAGGCCAACTTTGTGTCTCCGGAGACCCCAAGAACTTTATTGCCTAATTTGTTACTGGAGTACTGCACCTGACCCTGGAAAGGAAGTGACATCAGCTATCAGGAGCTTCACAGCAGGGAGACAGGCAACAGAGCTAGTTCTGGGGGGGTGGGGGGGGCAGGTAGGCCAATGTCCCTGGTCTCCAACTCCGGAAGAGTGTGCAGGCGGAGGGAAGGCAGGCACACCTGCCACGCCCTGAGGGAGGCCGGCACTCCAGGAAGGGCAGCCCCAGGTCTCTGGGCTCGCAAATGAGATAGGACCTGAACTAAGACCTCTGAAACGCTGATGGGAAGGAATTACAGAAGCACTTCCAGGACGCTGAGAAAGTCCCGGGTTTCGGGAACAAGCGAATAAAGGACATGAGCTTTGAGGCCACCTGACAGCAGCGCATTGCTATAATCTCCGCGCTTGGGAGGCTGCTGAGTCATGAAGTTCCTGAGTTTGAAACCAGTCTGGGCTAGCTCCCAGCACCTCTCAAGGGACCTGGGAAAGGGTGGTCCACACACATTTCCTGGGTGGATGGACTGCCCAAGTTCTCACGAGGGAAGTTTGAGCGGTACTCTCAGGGGCGGGGCGGGGTGGGGGTGGGGGGCAGTCAGTCCTCCTGACACTTGAACTTGAGATGGGCAGAAATCTCCAGGCCTGGACAAGCACAGCGCTTTTGGAGTCTGGCTGATTCCCGAGGCCTGGCGGGTGGGAAGCCCACCCACCATCCTTGTGATGGTGCTGGAATCCTGTCTCACAAGGTCTCAGGGAGTAATCCACTAGGGTTAATAAACTGTCTTGTCATTATCGAGGGGTTGTAACACAAGCATGGAGAAAAGTAAATCCCTAGACATCGGAAAAGCTCATAAAATAGTTTCCAAGAACAGAAGAGTTCCTATTCTATAACAATCTCATTTGCATTGAGACTCTGAGATATTAAATGTCTAATTAGAAAACAGAAGTTGTTTAATTAATCTTGAGTTAAGTAAACGGTTTCTCTGCCCAGCCTAAATCACAGTGCAGCAGCTGCCTCTTCCACAGAGAAGCTCTTGAGAATTTCCCTGCCACTCTTGGAATCAGAAAGCTACCTGGGGAGAAGACCCAGAGAGAGCTTAGCTCCGCCTCAGGGAGCCCCGCCCCCACCTCCGGGTCCGCTGCCTCTTCTGCCTGGCTCCATGTATGTCAGTTTTACATTTAATCAGTACAAAATTATCAATGCAACAATTTTCCTATTATTCTAATTCTTGGGAACATATGATGTTATACTTATGGCACATCTCATTTTAGACTATATTCATTTGTTTAGTGGCGTCTGAAGAAAAGTCAAAGCAAAAACTTTGACCAAAACTTGCACAAACTTCAAGCCAGTGAAAGAATGATTTGACTAGCATTGGTTGTATCTACTTCTATCCATTCACTCTCCAATCCACACGAAGGACATTTCTGCAGATCAACAATTAACAGAACAAAAACACCCCCAAAACAAACACATGACATTCATAACAACTAAAATTTTTTTTTTAACAAACCTGGGCTGGAGTAGGGTAAGTGCAGTAAGTGCGAAGATCCTGAGTCCAATAAATAAAAATAAATAAATTAAGGACCCTGAAAGAATTTTGTTACACACAAGTCTTTAAAGAAGGAAATTATAACACTTAATTAAAATTCACTTAAAATACTTAATTAAGCACACACTCTGTTACTAAGCATGGAGCCCATTACAAACATTTTAATTATACTCAATTTGGTCATCCCTCCAATAATAATTTCAACAGGGGGGTGAGTATGTAATTTTACATGCTGAACAGATGGTCAACATTAGCAAGTTGTCGCTGAAGAAGAGAAATGGAAATGAAGAGAAGAAAACCTAGTCAATGGGGTGCGTGTAAAGTATTCTCTTCCTAGTCAATGCAGTGTGTATTAGTTATTCTCCTTCCATGGCCTTCCTTTACTTTGGACTGATTGCTATAAGGTGGAACACAATCCGTGCTTTTCAGGATTTCCTCCAGTGAGATGACTACAAGTTATTTGCCTTTTTCTCAATTAGATGATTTACTTTTCTTTGTGATCCATAAAAATCTCCTTAATATCTGCATATTAACTTTTATAACAGTTATAGTTATGTAAATATTTTCTACTTCCCAGTAGCTTTTCTGCTAACTCTATTTACGGCCTCTCTCTCTTTGATATACAAGAACTTGTCAACATAATGCAATTTCTTCTCTTATGATCAGTGTATTATATTTCAAATTGTGTTTTCTTGACACAAGACATTTTCTTTAAGCAAGATGTGCTTGTTTAAATCTGTTCAGGCTGGCATAAAGAAAGCCACAGACTGTGTAGATTCTCACCACCAAAGGCTTGAGTGACAGTTCTGGAGTCAGAGAAGTTAAGACCAAAGGCAGATTGGGGTTATGTGAGTTCTCACTTTCTGGCTCATAGGGCAAGACTCATGACCTTGTCCTCCCAGGATTCTGAGGTCATGGGTCTCTGAAGGACTTCTTTATAGAAGGGAATTGCTTCCTATAATAATCACTTCCCAAAGGATCTACTTCCCAGGACCATAACATTGGGCTCAGAAGTTCACTCTATGAATTTGACAGAGTGGCAAGTATGCAAACCATGGCAATTTTCTGCATTACATTTTAGGTTTTGCAATGCTAGCTTGTGTATGTTAAGTTCTTGATCTGCATGGTACACACAAAAAACTCTTCTTCCAGCATTACCCAATATATCAGTATGGCCACTTATTTGGCCTACCTATCATAATGTGTTAAATTATATATTTCCCCAAATGTGGCAACAAATTTTAAAATTACATTTGTGGCCCATAATACATTTCTATTGGACAGTTTGTTATGCCTGGTATAACAAGCATGTCTCCTTTACTGACTGTGCTGACCACTCAGCTTATGGCCCATGTTGAGCAGATATTGTGATAGCACAATTTCAGTTGTGCTCCTGGCCATAGACCATTTCATTTCACCACTCAAGAGCAAGTAGATGCAGGATACTCTTATTTACCCTTTTGTCTTCTGTTCCTAAATTACCTTGAGATCTTGTTTATATTTTACACTTCCAATGGGTATTGAAATATAACTAATTCTCTGAATAAACATAAAATACTTTATTGATTTGTTTTCCAATGTTGAAAACAGCCTATTATTTTTTGTTACTCCAAACTTGGTCAATCATGTTAGCTTATTAATACGCATTGGACCTTATTTAAAAAAAAATCAATTTAGTCATTTATTCACATTAGTGACTTTAGTGTGAAATTACAAGGTGTATTATTTCAAGGATGGTATCCAAATTATACATGTATATAATTCCTTTATTTTATTTCTTTTACTTTTTTGGTAGTAATTGGATTTGAACTCTGAGCATTCCACTTTCTAGGAAGGTGGTCCTCTACTACTTGGAGCCATGCCTCCAGCGTTTGCTGATTATGTTGGAGAAGGAATCCAGCAAGCTTTTCTGCCTGCGATGTGGTTTGGGGCAAATCACAATCTTCTAGACCTCACTCTCCTGAAGCTAGGCGAGTCAACACCATGTCGGCGATACAGGTAGGAGGATTGTGGACTAAGAATGGTCTGAAGCAAAAGTGAGACTGTATGTAAAGAAGAAAATAACCCTAAAATGAGGTAACAAGTTGAACAAGAAATGTACCCACTGCCTTACTATGAAACTGTAACCCCTCTGTACATCACTTCGACAATAAATAAATAATTGTTCATTAAAAAATATTTAACACCCCCCCCCCAAATAAATAAAATGAAATAATGAGAACTGAGGATTCGGGAACCATGTAAGTTACATTTATCCCTAGACCTAAATCAATGACCTTGAGGATTGTGTAGCAAATGAGAGTCCAATCCATTGTTGAAAACCCCCAGAAGTCAGAAAGTTCTAGATTTCCCACAGAGCTGCTGTGGAGAGGTCACTGGAAAACTCCTACAAGACCCAAGAGTGGGCATCTGAGGGGAAGATGCAGCACTTTCCACAGTGGGAAGGAAGCTGTAGTTCTTACTCAGCTATACTTCCCTCCCCCTCCCCCCCCGCCCCCGCCAGCTGCCCACAGCCCACGTCCGAAGAGCAGCCCGAGAAGTCGGCTCTGCAGCTTGCTGGCACTCGGTGATGTGAGGCTCCACAGCTGAGCAACAAGTAAAAGTCCGGGGATACAAGTTTTGCAACTTCTACCTGGAAATAACGTATGCTTTGGGAAGAGAAATGATGAGATGCACTAGTTGAAATATGAACGAAAAAGGATTTGCTATCTGAAAATCGTCTACTATCATTCACTATCTTACCAATTTTATAGCCAGAGTAGAGAGTCTGGTGCATTTTCTTGGACATGCTCCAAGAGATGTCTCTGTCTGTCTGTTTTTCCATCTGTCTGTCTCTATTATTTATTTTTGTTAAGTAAGTATCTACCATGTATGAAAATAGTATTAGGTATGCTAGCTTTCTTTTGTTTAATGTTTGATTATTGGTTGCTTGATGTAATGTCTCACTATTTAGCACAGCTTGATCTCGAATTCACAATCCTACTGCCTGAGTCTCCCGAGTTCTGAGATTCCAGGTATATTCCCCCATGCCAAGCTTCAGAAATTTCGGTCTCCTTTGTTTGCCTGGCAGTAGATGTGCTGTTAGCATCACAGCCCTGGTTTCCTTCTGAACCATCCTCCATGCACACAGCCCCATCTGGGAGCTTCAATGGGCCCCAGCCACGGCTCCCCCGCGCGGTGACTGAGGTCTAGAAGAGTACGTGGAGAGGGGCATTTTCAGGGTCAGATCAAAGCCAGCTGCTGCCGCGCTGAAGTTCTCCCTCTGGTGAAGGTGGTCACGGAGGGGGAGTTTGTCTCAAGATGACAGACTTCCTTCCATGACAGAGGCATAGCAAGATTTCAGAAGCTCACGGAACACGCTTTGCAAGAACCTCAGCACAACACCGACCTCTGCATCCATCTTAAGAAGAGAGAGGAGACAGCTGGGAGAGACCGATGAGGCCTGAGAAAGCTGACAAATGACTCCCTTCTCCCGATGGCAGAGACAGAACACTTTCCTAGAGTCCCACGGTTCCTTTTCTGAAGGAATGAAGCCAGAATATGAGACAATAACTATTGTCTCAATGAACTTTTCTTATTTTCTTCTCTTTGTGTAGGCTATTTCCATTATGAAAGCGTGAAATCATTACTTGAATTTAAAAACAAAATTATGTAACGTGCATATAGATATAGTATTTATATCATTGCATGACTGCTATAAATTATATATAATTATTTATTGTTTGCACATGTCATTAAGTATGCATGTTATCATTCATATAATTTACAGCTATTAGGCTTCTTCACATTTTTGGAGATCTAAGAGGATGGGGAGCTGTTTAGAAACCTCAGAGCGATACCTTAACAGCTACCAAACACACTCAGTTGTGTGGCATTGGTTTTATTGTGGTTCAAGTGTTTTGTTATAACGTGTACAATAATGCGATAAACTCTGAGTCTATAGCTTGAAACAGCCCTGGTGGACAATTACACTTATCAAAGACTCTTACCAACGAGGGCCTTGTGTGAGAGCACACCCAGTCCAGGTACAAAGTGATTGAGAAGTGAAGACAGCCTGCCAGCCAATAATAAGACATGCGTATGACACTGCAGAGTATACGAGGAGTGTAGCTGCACCCTGCTGTCAGTGAGTGCTGTCACCCTGTCCTGGAGTGACTTGCTGCTCCCAACCCCGTGGTTGGGAGAGCACCTGTCTCTCTCTTAAGCCGCGCTTTACAAAAGCTTCTGTAGAAATGCCTTGATTCTATAGCTTGGCTTTAGATAAAGACCTGATAGTTAATAACTCTTGGACACGTGCTCCTCCCAGTTGAGTTACTAAAGAAGTGGTGCTTGTCTAAAGCGATTTCTCCCTTTACAGTGAAAAGCGCTGTGTTCCCCTTGTGTACTATTTCACAGGCTGACCCTGCACTATCACTCCATATTCTGCTCAGGGTCTTTGTCAAGGGAGAGAAGTGAGTCACTTTAGACTGCTCCTAATGTCAACAACGGATAGCCTGTCATTTCTTCAAGGAAGAGAGAGGAAATTATTGAGTATTGCTTTACTTTTTCATGTCTAGTGAAAGCTGTTATCTTAAGAATATTATATATTTCCAATGAAACCTGACAGCTGTCAGTTACCCTTAATTCTTGCATTTCATAGCTCTTCATTTTATCACTGTCTGGTCACATACTGTAACGAACTGAATTAAAGTAGCTGATTACATCTCCCAGTAGTCAATCTATAAAGCCCTTCTTTTCTCTACAGTTGATTGTTTTATGTCTTTCCTTATTCTTTCTTTAGAATCATGACTTTTTTTTATCCTAGACTAATGAGCAAATGACATCCAACCTGTTTTCTAAATACAGATGTACAATTTGTAGGAACCCGGGTAACAACTGCACTGAGTTTCTGGCCAAGGAGCCCAGTGATGGGTCTTTTGTTTTTCTGAAAATAAACATCTGACCCTCGTTATAAAAACACCTGCTAAATTCTCATGGCAACACAGAAATAATGTTGGGAGAAGCGTGGACTCACTGTGCAGCGAAGCCCGCAGCCAGGAGCACTGCGTGAACACAGTCGGTGCACTGGAAGAAAAGAACCTTGTGAGCTCTCAGGGGCTACGCAAACAACAACTTGACCATGAAAACAGAAATGAGTCCCTTCCCTGAAGAAGCTCGCTCTCCTAAGAGACATCCCTCCTGGGGACATAGGCAATAAAGCAAAGGGTTTAGAGGAGCACTTTCTATTTCCTCATTATTTTTCTAGGAGATTAGACCACCTATTCCTCTACAATTAGTACTCTGAACAAATAGAGCATGATAGCACACAATCACTAAGCAATTTTTTAAATCCTGCCCAATAGCCTTGACAAAACAACTGCAGGTAGGCCTCTTGCATTTCCAGTCACCTTTAGATAACAAATAGTTTTCTGAACTGAAGTGAAAAAATATAATTATGAATACAGCAGGGTTCACAAACTGACATGTTGAATTGAAAACCTTTTGTATACCTACTTAAGGATCATAAAAAGAGACCATGTTTGAATAACTGAAGATGTTTTAAGAGAGTGTGAAAATTTAGTGATATGAGAAATTAAAAATATATAGTAAAATAGGTGGTGTTGATCTCATTGGCACCCAACCTATATCCACGTGCTATCGTTTGAATGTCTACACCAACACTCATGCCATTTAATCCCCATTGGGAACCAGCAAGATTTAAGACTGAGTGGGCTCTTTAAGAGGTGACTGATTTGTCCGTACATGGATTAATGAATTACTGGGCCAGTGGGTCTGACTGAATAGGTTATCAAAGCCGGTGTGGTCCCATCGCCTTCTACTCTTCCCCTGTGAAGCTCAGAACCATCTCAGGACCCTTTGGAGAGCCCTTGTCAAGAAAGCCCTCACTAGACATGGCCCTTGCTCTTGAATTTCTCAGCCTCCAGAACAGTGAGCCAAATAAAACCTCCTTCTTCATCAATATTTATGTATAACAATTGAAAGTACAGTAAGACAACATGAGATACGTATGTTCATTACATATGGAGGTATTAGCAGTGATCATCTTCAGGTGGTTAAATTATTTTGTTTTGCCATTTTTTTAGTCTTAATTTTCCAGTTTGGGGGAATATATTTGAATAGCTTTGGTGATAGCCAAAAATTATGAAAGAAGGAAACAGGAAAATAATTTTTTCCCTAGGAGATATTTCTTTCATGTTTTCTCTAATGTTGTAAATATATAATTATAGGTAGATGTGAAGATCTAAATAAAAATAAATAAATAAAACCGGAAGAGTGATTCGAGGTCTCCTTTCTGCCTAGCTGTCCATCAACAATCTAGCACATCACGCTGGTATGGAGTAATATCTTGTACACAGTCTTTGATCTCTATCTTTGTCAAAATTAAGATCAAGATCTCCACTTTTATCAGCTTATCATATACACGACACCTTCTCTTTCCACCAGAAATAACCAGGGCTGGAGGAGCGGGCCCCTGAGGACCCAGCAGACGAACCCCAAAACGTCAGGAAGACCTCTGCCTGTGCGAAGCAGCATCTCTTAGGCATAGCCGGAGAACATAAACACCCTGAGACTCCCACTGGGTGGGTGGAGGGGATGCCTAAGACCGGCCAGGGCCCTCCCTCCAAGAAATGGCAGCGTCTGCCCCCTCCCCCACGCCGTGGGAACGCAGGCCACGCGTGGCTTTGCTCCTCCTACCTCGCAGCAGCAGAGGTCTTCATCCGTTCCCGGGGCTGCACAGAAGCCACATCTGCAGGACGGATCGGAGGACTTCCACGCCCTCTTCGCTTCGCTCTTCTCTGATCCCTTCTTGCTCTCACATCCGAATCTGGAATGACATCATCATCACTAGTGAATTTTTTTTTTACACCACTTTGATTGTTTCTGCTGCCCCTCGTGACCCTGTGGACAGGACACGAGCCCGCTCCAGCTTCGAGAGGAATTCCTCATGCTAGTGTTTGGCACATGGCTCTTGCTTAAACTATGTTTGATAAATCATTGAGCCAGTGCTATAGCTACACGGGTGCGACAAATTTCCTGAGTGTACTAAATAAGCATAGCTAGAAACTGGGGTCAGTGACAGAAGCGTTGAAGCCACAGGTGTTTTGTTAAGAAGCACAACTTCCATGTACTCATGAGCTCATGTAGTTGTTGTTGTGTGTGTATGTGTGTGTGTGTGTGTATATATCTGACTAATTTTACCAAGCAGTTAGGTCCTAGACAGTCACCTAATGTTTTTGCAAATGGAAGTTTATCTACTGCCTTTTCAAAGATTTAATAAAGTTATGTTATGATCTAATACTTCCCCTCATCCATCAATAAATTGGCTGGTTACATCTCTGGCCATGGATTAATTCCATTTCTTTAGTATGATCTCACTGATAAAAGAAATCTTAAGGAAAAAAATGACAAAACTGTAGAAACAGAGAGCAGAGGTTCCCAAAGATAGGGAAAATGAACAATGGCAAAATATAAATCATCCTGGGTGCCCGTGGCTCATACCTGCAATCCCAGCTACCGAGGAGGCTAAGACTTGAGGATCGTAGTTCAAAGCCAGCCTGGGTAGAAAAGTCCCAGTGAGACGCTTATCTCCAGTTAACCACCAGAAAACCAGAAGTGGAGCTGTGCTCAAAGTGGTAGAGCTCTAGCTTTGAGTGAAAAAGCTGAGAGACAGCACCCACGCCCTGAGTTCAAGTCCCACTACTGACAAAGAGGAAAGAAAATATAAATCCCAAGTTATAAACACCTATGAGATATAGAAAGAGATTAACATTGCATGAGGACTCTAGTTAATACGGCATTGTGTACTGAAAACGGAAGAAGACATCTAGGTGGTCTTGTCACAAAGACAGATGACTGTGAGATAGTTTACTTAACTAGTGATAACTAGACAAGCACCACTGTGTTGCTAAGTCATGATTGCGGCCTAGCATTTTGCTGGTGATTCTGGAGATGGAGATGCATGGACTTCTCTGCCTGGTTAGCAGCAAACCATATTCCTCCAGATCTCAGCCTCCTGAGCAGTTAGGATGCTAAGTGAGCTACGGATGCCCACTCTCTCATAGGCTCAATACATGGAATAGACCGAACAGCATAGTCAGAAATTAAACGAAGTGCAGAGGAAAAAAAAACCGGAAAGAACAGCTAAATTTAATATGAAACATGAAAAATAAAGCTAAAATGTCACAGTATTTTCACCTTCAGTGTGTTAAAAAAAAAGGGGGGGTGTCAAAGCTTGCTAAACTGGCATGGTTGAATTTAACATAGATACCCTCATCTTACAGTGGAGAAAGGCACCGTGCTGTGATTTTCCTAGTCATAAAATCTGGGAACAGAATTCATATAGGAGACGTTCAACAGATTCGGAATCGTTCGATGCAAAAACGTCGCAGGAGTATACAGAGTGGAAGGATGTCCGTGACCGCGCTCATAGGAGGGGACATTCATAATACAGGATGTGGCTCGAGAACCCACCGCTTTGCAGAGTAATACGCACGCGCCAAAACCCCGAGGCCGCACAATTAACGGTTTTTGGAGGTGGAATTTGAATTAATTTTTAAAATATTCTTTCACGGTTACTCTGAAATGATCGAGTGCTTTATATTTAAAGCTTTTTAAAACACAAGATTTGACAAAAAATCACACTCTGTGACCTCTCAAGGTTGTTACAGTCTAATACTAAATACAGTGTTTAATAGTTTAATATATTGCTCAATGAAGTATAAAAATAATGAAAATCCTCACTTTGCTATCTCCTCCAATGTGGATGTAGCTTTAACCTTGAATTAATTGAATTTTAGAACTTAATCTGTGTATATTCCATGAGGCTAATACAAATTTTATGCCTGCTATTCAGATCTGTGCTTTCTTTTATTGTGCTTTTGGCAGTCTAAGTAATAATTATAGATATCTCTTGTAAAAACCTCTGACCTCCTGCCTGGATTTATAATACCATTCATGTTGATCCAGAACTCTTTTGAATAGCTTTGCAGCATGATTAACTGGAATAAAAGATGAGTCACAGCATAACAAAGACCGCAGGAATGATGTTATCCTTTCCAGGAACAAGTCTTGTCTCTTGCTTTGTGACCTGGGGATGGTGGTTTAGCCTCCATCCTCATACTTAGCTTCCAAACGAGAGCATTTAATTTGTGTCAAGGAGCAATGTATTCTTTGCTCGCAGCTTTCTCGCTTGAGTACTGACACAGCCCAGTCACACCCGGAGAATCAATGCTCATGTCGAAGGGCCAAAGAAATCTGTGTTCCGCAGTAGATTTATAACCAGCAGGATTTAGAGCTCCAAAGGTGGAAATCAGAAGTTCCCAGTGTGACTCACTGAGTCAATTAATTTGTTTAATTCCCTATCTGAGGGAAATTTGTTAGAATAATTTCCAAAGCACTATGTAGGCATTTTGTCTTATCATGAAATATCATGTCTGCTTATCCATTTGAAGTTTATCGGTTAATGTGTTCGCTTTAATAATGTAGAAGGAACCAAGTGTTTTCTCCTGGCATCTGTGCATGGAATAACTACTAAGTGTTCAATTCACTGTCCTGGAAAGATATGGTATAATCAACACTTAAGAAAAAAATCCCTAGGTAGGAATTATAGTCTTCTACATCAAAAGGGAAGGAATTCTAAAAGCTGCTAACTTCAGGAAAATCCAAGAGGAATATACATTTGGGTTTATATACATATATATGCATGTGTAAACACACACGCATCTGGACACACATATATATATACACACACATTTGGACATAAATACATACATACATACACACACACACACACACACACATATATATATATATATATTTATCATCCACTGACAAACATGAATGACTTTAAACTTCCTGCTCTTCTAAGTAAGAATGACCTCTGATGATTTTTTCGTTCTTTCCTTGTGTGGCAATTGAATAATAATTTTATTCTTGACATTTTGTTTCATTAGGTAAGGTGGGAAAGACTTCAACGTGGCCTGATTCCTTCTCAACTTTATCTTTTAATAGCATGTATCTTCTGGAAATGGCAAAGAGAAGCAATGAACACTCATCACCTCAGTCCTCTTAATTAGCTACGTAACAGATTTCAAAATGGAGTATAGTAGCAAACTCTTAGTGCTTTACCTCAGATCTCTCTCTAAAATGCCCACTAGTCCATAAGTTCCATGTAACTTTCATCTACATCAGCTTCTTTTGCACAACAGAACATTCCTGACCCTTGATTGCTGGAATTTTCTTCTGTTCACTGATCTTCTTTTGTCTCCTTTTGAGTCTTTCTTCTCACCAACCAAAGAGATCTGTCTTCCAGAATGAATCCCAGGAATTTAATCATCAGTAGTACTATAATGCTGTGTAATCACCAACTTCCCAATCTCTTCCACTTGAAGTAGTGCTTATTCTTTTGTTCATATATTTTTCTCTTACACACTGTGAACGCTTCCCTTCCACTTCCCCATTATGCCTTTCATGTATTTTTTTTCTCTCTTCCATTTCTGTGACCACTAGCTCCATGCCTTTGTTGATAGGATTATATGGGTTCTGTTTATGGAATGAGGAATATGGCTTTGCCTTCAAAGTGCCTTTTAGAAATCACTAAACTTGTATCTGTCTCTTCTCCTTCCAAGACCCCTTGTAGTTCTGTTATAATTCCATAGTTATGAGAAAGAAAATCTACCACAATTACTGAAAGTTTACTCAAAAATATAATCCAACTATCTCATTCAGTATCAATGATATTTTATAAACAGATTGTGTTTTTGCAAATATTGTTTGGTCATTTTATGCCCTCTTTTGAGAAATAGTATCTAAATCCATTTGAATTAGTTTGTTTATTTGTCGTCCATTATTTGAGCTTCTCCCACTCGGTAAGTTCTCATGCTGTAGACAATTCAGTACATTGTCCTGTCCTGTAGATTGTCTCTCTCCGTAGAGATACAGACAGATAGACAGACAGATAGTGTTCATTCAGGAAATGCAGACATTACTTCCAGCCACAGGGCTGTTAGAGATGACTTGATGTTTACATCCAGTCAGTGACAATATTCAGACCCATACAAATAAGTGAAGGTAGCAGAGAGGTGTAGACGTAAACTCTATCAAGTCTGGAAAAGTCTAGGTCATGACACGGTATGTGCGTGTGTGTGAGAGAGAGAGCGTGCACCCGTGTGTGTGTGTGTGTGTGTGTGTGTGTGTTTGACCATCCTTTCATTTAAAGCTCATTTTAAAGCACACACTGGGTGCTCAATAATGTTGACTAACTAGAATTAAGACCTTTAAATAATTGTGCCTGGGGACTCTTTAAGTTACAAGTTAATGTGGTGGTTTTGATGAGCATTGATTTTTCCCGGTTCTTCCTGCGGGCTCTTAGCCAGGCAGCACTTGGTGCCTTTCGGGGTCAAATCAGAGCTAGGAGCAGAAGTTCTCTAAAGGCCCGCGCCTAAGTGCTCTTCCTCCAGTTCCTGGGACTGGGAAGTGGATTGGGCACTTGATCTGTTGTGGTGATTTGTCACTAATGATGCAGTTCAATCTTGGATCATTCTGCTTTTCTCTCAGACAACATGGGAATCTTAGCTAGTCTGTAAACGGTTTTTTTCTTTGCTTCTTTACTTTTTTGCTCCAGTCTTAAGCGATGAGCATCAGGTGGTGGATACAACAAAGGCAGATATTTTCTGGCAGCTGCGAACATTATCTAGGAAATACACGCACTTCTCCAAAGGAATGAAACCATCTGGGTATTTTTCTGAGTGCATTGAATTTATTGGGAAAACAACCATGCGTGTGCACACACACGTCACAAGATCGGTGAGAAGAGGAAGCGAAGGTTCCTTTATAATAAACTACAAATACATTTTGTTGGCAAATGCAACAACCTAGAGTAATTTCTCACATTGAGGGAAACGAACTTCTGCTTTTTCACACATATCCAATTTTCTTCTGCCTGTGGGCTTCAAGACTGGAACAATATGCGTAACTCTACAGGAAATGCTTGCAAGTAGGGAATGAGAACCCTCTGCTGTCCTGGTAGTACCAGATGGTTGGGTGCAGCCCCGCTGCCTGGTCTGGGTAATCGCAGCCTTCTAGATAAAAGCATCAAGGCAGGCCCGCACTGCCAATTATGATTGCCACCGCAGAATAATTAATAACGACTTGCAGGAAGTCACGTGTCCTTACAGGCCGTGGAGAAAGTCAGTGTGCAAGGCAACACTCACATTTGTAGCCTTATTACCTTCGGCCAAAGGTTAATGGAAGATATTTTTGTGCTCTGTAAGCACAGTAGATTACATGGGCTGACATCCAAAGGCCTCCTTCCCTGCTTTCCTCCTGTGCAACATTCAGCAACAGTGGAGATCCTATAACTGAGGGGAAAAACCATTTCCTGAACTCATTCCTCCAGAACTTGCCACGTGCAGTGATCCATTGAAGGCCAGGTTCGAAATAATATATTTTATGCCCAGAGCCAGCTGTATAATTTGGGGACTCAGTAAAAAATGAAAATTAGATACCTCTTGCCTTAAAAGCAGGGGGGAAAAATAACCACCATAAATGTACTCAAATGCAAAGATTTTTCTTTTAAAAATAATTTAGCACTTATAAAAACCTTATGTGCTAATAGTGATACATGAATGCAAGTTACAAGAAATAATATTTAGCTGTCATTTTTATATAACACAAGAAGCCTTATTAAAGTGATACCTTAATTGATCATAAGGTTTTTCTAGATAAATTTTCTGCAAATGCTTTTACTAGGTCATCAAGATTTATACTTTTGGCAAAGTTACGAAAACTCTAGCCAATCGCTTCTTTTATTGCTCTCCTTTTACAAGCCCTTTAAGGAAATTGGTTATGTGACAGGCAATTGGTGTTGATGAAATATCATGTAGGGAAAGGTAGAGCTGGTTTTCTGAGGCTTCTGGCTCTGAGGTTGCTGGGCTTTCTAAGTCGCTCAGGTGGAAATGGGAAGGCTAGCTTATAACTTCCATCCAGCTGAGTCAGCCAGGACTACTGGCTGCCCCCACTGAGGAGACAGCCATTCCCGCCCCCCCCCCCCCCCCAGGTCAAAGCAACCCCAAAGCTTCCTCCGAACAGCACAGAATGACAAAGAACCATTAGAGATACCATTCCCCGGAGGCTCTTTCTGGTCACGTGCCTGTTACTAATGCATTCTTCCTTGGCCAGGACACTGAAGAAAGCTCCGATAAATGATTTGAGAACATAAGTTCTGGAACATTCAAAGCTGAAGACCCTCACAGAACAACGAGTCTGGAATGTTAACTTTGATTACAATCGGTTTCCTGTGTGTGTGCTTTTGCATGTCACGTCACACACTGGCGATTTGCTCTTCTCTCAGATGTGTGCCCGGCACGTTGGGACTCCCCCTCCTTGACACTCAGGATGCCATCCGTGCCGTTGTGCAATTGAAATGGGTTTTGCGCACTGTGGTGCTGTCTCGCTAATGACACGGCGCAATGAACTGTCTGTCTCCCTTGCTAGCCACTGGTTCCTCTGACTCTCCCTCTGAAGAGTCTCCTCTTTCCACATACACAACCATCGCTGAGAAGTAAGCTTTATTTCTAAGCCCGCCAAAGCAAGCTTTCCAACACGGCAGGTAGAGACTTCAACGTCTTTGAATAAATTTAGCAACTCTTTGGTATGCTTTACTTAAATGTCTGTCCATATGCTTAAAATGAGACAAAACACATAAAAATTCAACCTTTTAAGAGTTTGCAATTCAGTGGGGTTTTGTATATGTACAGGGCTTGTAAAGATACAAACCATTACCCTTCACCTCTCTTAACTAGCCATTCTGCCCATCTGTACAGTTCCTGGTGGCCACTAAACTACATTATGTCTCTATGTATTTGTCTGTTAGAGACACGTTTCACTTAAATGGGTTCATAACATATGCTTTTTGGGGACAAGGACCTAGCCACGTTCATTTTGCATAACTAATTCAAAGTTTATCTATGTGTGACATTTAAGGGTTATTTACAGCTTTATATGGTCGAATGGTCAAACACTCCACCATGTGGCAGTACAGTATTCTTATCTTTTCATGAAGAAATGGCTACTTGGATCCTCTTGACTTTTTTGTCTATATGAGTTGTGTTGATATAAATATTTATGGGCAACATTTTATATAAACATGATTTTCCCAATCTTGGGACTCTGGTTCCATAAGTAGCATTTATAGGCCGATGGTGACCCCGTGTTTAACTATTAAGAAACTCACAAAAGATTTTCCCAAAAGGACTGCATCATTTTACACACCTAACGACTATGTAGGGTGGACCCATTTGTTCATATCTTTGCTAATAATTACTGTTTTGAGTGCTTTTAAATTTTATTATTGCCTTCCTAGTATGCACAGAGGAACACCAGGTTGTGGTTCTGATAGGTACTTCTCCACTAACTAATGGTTTCCGGTATCCTGCAATAGACATATTGCCCACTCATACATTGTTTTTGAAGAAATGACTACCTGATTACATTGCCCATTTTAAGAAGAGGTTATCAAGACTTCTTCCTACTGAGCTATAGTATTTCTTTATATATTTTGGATATATATATATATATATATATTTTGGATAGTATGGTTAGGAAACATTTTCTCACAACTAGAAGTTCTTTGGATTATATTTTCACTTTCCTCATAGTGCTCTTTGGAAGCAGGCGCTGAAAATTCAAGAGAAATTCAATTTGTCTAGTTTTCTTTCTTTGTGTTTTCCATAGCAAGATTACTATCATTTATTTCCACGACTGAATTGTCCCCCACTTGGTCTTGGTGGCTCCATCCAAACAGTCCCCATGTTCTTCTAGAACTGTTACGTTGTAGTTGAACAAGATGCTCCAGACTCATTGTATAGTTTTCCTATTCTGTATCTGGGGTTAACCATTTCCATTTACCCAGATTCCTTGAGCTGCTCATGCTTTTAGATTCATATCTGAGATTAGATAAATTATATTCCAGATTCTGAAGGTTTATTGCTTCCAAGGTTTTAGAGCTTTAGCTTTTGTATTCTTGTTCAGTACATAGTATTATGTAAAAGTTCAGCCTCATTCTTCAGATGTTAATTTCCGGCTGTTCTAGTGCAGTTTGTTGAAGAGATTATTCTTCTCCTTTTCATTCATCTTGACACTTTCATCAAAGAATAGCTAACAACATCCTACTGGTGGGTCTCTGGACTCAAATCTACCCCTTGATGAGTATAGTAATCCTTAGGCTGGAATTGCCCACCATGTGACATCTTAATAGTAGGTGTTGACATTAAGACGTGTGAATCCTGCAACTTAGCTTCGTTTTTTTCTAGGTTACTTCTCCTATTCTCAGAACCATGTATCTCCTTGTAAATTTTAGGGTGAGGGCCTCTATTGCCTTACTTCCTAGAATACCTCCACTGGTCAACCTGCTGTCCATGCCATAGGACTTCTCTATAGCACACAACTTCAACAATAAAATCACTATCAGTATAATGATGAGATGAGGTTCACCCAGTGCTGAGACCCCCGGAGAAAGAAACATCCTGTGTTTCTGGGCAGGACACAATAGGAGGAGCTAATGGTAGCCATTGTTTTCCAGGATTTTATATCTTCTTTTCTTCCTTTTGTGTTAACCAATAAAAGTGTATACACACACGTGAGACACACACACACACACACACACACTTTTTTTTCATCCTTTCCTGATAGCATAAGGAAATATTTCATAAGTAGGTGATACTGGTAACTTGGTTTAGAGTAACTAGCAAGTATTTCTGTAATAATTTCATCGAACCCCATCTTCCCTTCACGTTATTAATAAGGGACAATATTTTCTGCTTGCGTTTCTGAAATATTGACGTGCTTTTGCATTTTAGCTTTGTTATCATCATCCTGCCTTGGACAGATGCCCTGAATGTGACTGACTGACTCCTCCAAGCTTCCGTCCCCTCGCCAGACATCCCGGTGCCTTTCATCTGCATGCTAATGACGCTCATTAACTCATTCCTCCAAGCTCAGAACCACCTCCATAGACTTCTTTTGTTGCTTGTACCTTTAGCAAGTCTTGTTTTCAATTATAGAGATCTATTTCAAGTCCCTTTGCATCGCTGTCAAGCAAGATTTCCAGATCAAGAGCATTTGAGTAACGCTGTGTTGGTCTGCTTAATGCTAGGATAGCAGCAGTACCACAGGTGAGATCATTTAGAAATAAAAGAAATGTATTTGACTCACATGTCCGGGATCTAGGATGTCCGGTGCCATGGCGCTGACAGCTTCTGGGGTTCTCATGCTTCATCATCCGTGGAAAAAGAGGAGAGTCAGAGAGCAGGAGAGAGGCAAGCTTCCTTTACAGCAACATCCTCCTCATAGTCGCTAACCACTCCGGAGATAACAACTCCATCTCCCTTAGGCGAAGTGCTCAGGACCCCACCGCCTCCCAAAGGTTAATCTCATAATGCTGTAAAATGATCAACTTTCCAATACATGAGCGTTGGGGGCTGGATCCAAATCAGGGAACTGCTTGGGGTGAAGTAAGGGAGTAAGACATGGTGCTGTGTAGAAGCAGGAGTGTTCTGGAAAGAACCAGAGGATGCTAGGCAGGAGAAGAGATAGGCGAAAGCTGACTGCAGCAGTGACCGGGAGAGACAGGCAGCATGAACAAAGGAAGCACACTTAGCTACCGTGAGCGGGCGTGGTCCTCGGGGCATGTCGCTCTTCTCTCGGTCCGCGCCTCTGTCGACATCGCTAGACTTGGGACAGACTTGTGCTCACTCTTGGAAGGCACTGTAAGCAAATCGCTCACGAGGGGACAATGCCACCGCTTCCCACTCACGGTAAGTGAGATGTCTCCTCGTGGAAGGAGAGATCACTGTGGATGTGGATAAAGGCAGCCTCCTACAGTTAATGAGAGCTGGGCTAATCTTTACGTAATGAAAGTCATGGTCTGGGTTTAGGGTCAGGACCATGCCCTTGATTGGCTTGCTTGCTGGGCTGGTGATCAACTCCTTACTCCACACCTCCAGACCAGCTGTTTGCTGCTCATTTTGGAGATCGTGTCCAACAAGCTTTTGAGGCCAAACTGTTTCTGAACTCCCTCACCCTCCACGCGTCAGCCTCCTCAATAGTTAGCATTCCAGAAACGAGCTGGTGTTCTACTCAGCACATCTTTTTCTGAGGGGAGACATAGTTCAACCCTTCACAAGTTGATCAGAGAAGAGAAAGGCATACTACAAAATGGTTCTGTTGGATTAAGAGATACCGATAGAAGGAATAATATTAGAATGGAATAGTAGATTGAGTGAACTTAGGAAATAAATATGAGAGAAACAATAATATTGGGAAGACAGCTAGGGAAGAACGGCCGTGCCAGAGTTGCGTGAGTGTTTCCCCCTGCGTGAAGCTGAGTTGCGTGTTTCCCCCCTGCGTGAAGCTGAGTTGCGTGTTTCCCCCCTGCGTGAAGCTGAATTGCGTGTTTCCCCCCTGCGTGAAGCTGAATTGCGTGTTTCCCCCGCGTGAAGCTGAGTTGCGTGTTTCCCCCCGCGTGAAGCTGAGTTGCGTATTTCCCCCTGCGTGAAGCTGAGTTGCGTGTTTTCCCCCACGGGAAGCTGAATTGTGTGTTTCCCCCCTGCGTGAAGCTGAGTTGCGTGTTTTCCCCCACGGGAAGCTGAATTGCGTGTTTCCCCCCTGCGTGAAGCTGAGTTGCGTGTTTCCCCCCTGTGTGAAGCTGAGTTGCGTGTTTTCCCCCCATGTGAAGCTGAGTTGCGTGTTTCCCCCTGCGTGAAGCTGAGTTGCGTGTTTTCCCCCACGGGAAGCTGAGTTGCGTGTTTTCCCCCACGGGAAGCTGAATTGCATGTTTCTCCCCGCGTGAAGCTGAGTTGCGTGTTTCTCCCCTGTGTGAAGCTGAGTTGCGTGTTTCCCCCCGCGTGAAGCTGAGTTGCGTGTTTCCCCCCGCATGAAGCTGAGTTGCGTGTTTCCCCCCGCGTGAAGCTGAGTTGCGTGTTTCCCCCCTGTGTGAAGCTGAGTTGCGTGTTTCCCCCCGCGTGAAGCTGAGTTGCGTGTTTCCCCCTGCGTGAAGCTGAGTTGCATGTTTCCCCCTGCGTGAAGCTGAGTTGCGTGTTTCTCCTGTGTGAAGCTGAGTTGCGTGTTTCCCCCCCTGTGTGAAGCTGAGTTGCGTGATTTCCCCTGCGTGAAGCTGAGTTGCGTGTTTCTCCCCTGCGTGAAGCTGAGTTGCGTGTTTCCCCCCGCGTGAAGCTGAGTTGCGTGTTTCCCCCTGCGTGAAGCTGAGTTGCGTGTTTCTCCCCTGTGTGAAGCTGAGTTGCGTGTTTTCCCCTGCGTGAAGCTGAGTTGCGTGTTTCTCCCCTGTGTGAAGCTGAGTTGCGTGTTTCCCCCCGCGTGAAGCTGAGTTGCGTGTTTCCCCCTGCGTGAAGCTGAGTTGCGTGTTTCTCCCCTGTGTGAAGCTGAGTTGCGTGTTTTCCCCTGCGTGAAGCTGAGTTGCGTGTTTCTCCCCGTGTTAAGCTGAGTTGTGTGTTTTCCCCCTGCGTGAAGCTGAGTTGCGTGTTTCTCCCCACATGAAGCTGAGTTGCGTGTTTCCCCCCGCGTGAAGCTGAGTTGCGTGTTTCCCCCCGCGTGAAGCTGAGTTGCGTGTTCCCCCCCTGCGTGAAGCTGAGTTGCGTGTTCCCCCCCTGCGTGAAGCTGAGTTGTGTGTTTCCCCCCTGTGTGAAGCTGAGTTGCGTGTTTCTCCCCTGCGTGAAGCTGAGTTGCGTGTTTCCCCCCTGCGTGAAGCTGAGTTGCGTGTTTCTCCCCGTGTTAAGCTGAGTTGTGTGTTTTCCCCCCGTGTTAAGCTGAGTTGTGTGTTTTCCCCCTGCGTGAAGCTGAGTTGCGTGTTTCTCCCCACGTGAAGCTGAGTTGCGTGTTTCCCCTCGTGTGAAGCTGAGTTGCGTGTTTCACCCCGTGTGAAGCTGAGTTGCGTGTTTCCCCCTGCGTGAAGCTGAGTTGCGTGTTTCCCCCCTGTGTGAAGCTGAGTTGCGTGTTTCCCCCCGCGTGAAGCTGAGTTGCGTGTTTCCCCCCTGCGTGAAGCTGAGTTGCGTGTTTCTCCCCGTGTTAAGCTGAGTTGTGTGTTTTCCCCCTGCGTGAAGCTGAGTTGCGTGTTTCCCCCCTGCGTGAAGCTGAGTTGCGTGTTTCCCCCCTGTGTGAAGCTGAGTTGCGTGATTTCCCCATGCGTGAAGCTGAGTTGCGTGTTCCCCCCTGCGTGAAGCTGAGTTGCGTGTTTCCCCCTGCGTGAAGCTGAGTTGCGTGTTTCCCCCCTGCGTGAAGCTGAGTTGCGTGTTTCCCCCTGCGTGAAGCTGAGTTGCGTGTTTTCCCCCTGCGTGAAGCTGAGTTGCGTGTTTCCCCCCTGCGTGAAGCTGAGTTGCGTGTTTCCCCCTGCGTGAAGCGCCCAGCTGGCTGTGGTCAGCCGCAATGAAGTCCCCACAACTTCCTCACAGTGCTGAACGAAATGCCATTGTCAGGCTCGGTGTGGAGCCCAAAACTGTCACAGTGTGTAATTTCGAAGTTACAAATGTACGAGGACGTGCCAGGGCTCCTGTCTTAGGAAACGCACGCTCCATCTACATAGCAGGACTCGCCAGGTTAGACGATGGTTTAAAGTCCTTGCCGCCTGTGCAACACCAGCATGCCGCGGCACTCCAGTTCTGGAGGAAATTGGTTCGGACACTGGACGCAGCCCATCGTTCAGTTTCTCGACTCATTTTCATGGAAACCGGGGCTGTCTCTGGAGCTGCAGCTCTCAGATGGGAGCTCTTGGTTTGGTTGTTAGCAGCTGTTTTAAAAGGCAATTTGGATCACTGTAGAGACAGAATAATTGCTTGTAAGAAACAGACAACCGTTCCAGACAGCACGGAGCAGCCTGCTGCAGATCTTCTGAAGGTTGCCAGGCACCGGCGTCTTGGCAAGGACTCCGTTGTCACTTGCTCTTGCCAGGTCCGGTGTGCCCTCCTCAGCTCGCGCCGCCTGGCAGGGGCAGTGTCCCGGAGAGGGACAAACCCTCCTCCGGTGTGGACGGCTCTAAGGGCCCTTGAAATCCATTTGTACAGCTGAGTGAATTAGCCTCCCTTTTCCGTGATTTTCCAGGGAAGGAAAAAAATAACGAAAGGACATCTTCAAGGTTTGCTTTCCCTGCTGCAAGCCCTGCAAGCCACATTTTTTTTTTCTGAGAAGTATTTTGAGATTGCAGATTCATCGAAGCAAGTCTGAGCCTTCTCTCTGATGAAATAACACTTAAATTCCCTAGAGCCAAGGCGGGCGGCCTCCTAACTAAGAACAGAGCCGCGGCACCAATTTGACCCCCGTCTGATCTTCACGAACCCAAGCTCCATCTCTTCTTCCATCTGACAATCACCAAGACCACGAAGGAAAACTCCGGCTCACTGCGGGGTCACATGGTGAGAACAGTCGCAGCCACAGAGTCGCGGGAACTGGTGGAAGCGTGCTTGCGCGGGGCCCGAGAGGGGAAAGCGCGTGCACTGACGCAGGCTACCGTGCTCGCTCTGCAGGAGTGCTCCCCGCGGTGACCTCGTGGGCCTCTGCCCAGCCTGGAGGACTCCAAACCAAAGGAGAGCGCCGTCGTGAGGGTGTCTCCCCGGGGGACGCTGGCGCTGATGGCTTCAAAGGTGGACATCTATTCAGAGGATACGCGGAAACGTGCCAGGTCTGGTCTCGGATGTAGGATTCCATATCCACAAAAGGATTCATAGAAGGAAGTGATTCCTGATCTAATTTCATGACTAAAGAAACAAAAAAAGCTAAATTTAAAAGGGTATGAGGTAAAGAGAATGAAAGAAATTTTGAGTTTAGCCAGTCAAGAGTCGCTTTGGGATGAAGTCGGATTTCTCAACTGTTCCTGAAAGAAGAATAAGGTGGTGAGATGTGGAGAGGAGAAAGGATCGAGAGAATTGGGTGAACACAGAGAGCGGGCAACAGGCCCTGTGCACAGGCTGCGGACCCACCCGGGCTGCTGACACACGCAGACGTGGCCCTTCCCGGAAAGGGCCGCGGGCCTGCTCCTCAGCACAACTGCAGCCCTCTGTGCACTTGCAGGACAAACCCACGACGAGGACACACAGACGATGGCACAGCCGGGTCCGTGGGGCCTCACAGCGCCCGCCTGAGTGCCGCCTACAACCCACCGAGGACAGGCGTGATGGTGCGTTTTGCTCACATGTTGACCCCCAGCACCGTGCCTGACGTGCAATTCATGCGTAGTGCACATCTATTGCATAATGAAGAAATGAATGAGGAAGAGAAAAAAAATAAAAAGAAAGAAAATCAGATCAAAGAACCCCAAACTGTCCTGCCAGGGTTTGGTTTATTACATAGGAAGGAGTGGAAGTTTTCTAGCGAGCAGGCACGTCTGCTTCCCCGTGGCCTCTCCCAGACGGGAGAGCGGAGGCAGGTGGGGCGGGAGCCAGGCAGGACGCGTGTGCGCTGCCGAGCCGATGCCGCGGGCCTCGGCGCTGCGCTGGGAAGGAAGAGCTGACGGGCGGCCAGTGTCACGGCCGGGCCACGCTCGGGCGCACAGAGGCCGAGGTGTTCGCAGGGGAGAGGGGGCAAGGCTTGTAGCTCAGAAAAGGCCAAGCGTCAGTGACGCTCCTAGACCTGAGTATTCGTCTCCAGGTCTGGTAGATTATTAGGCAGCAAACCCTTAAAAGGTTCTCCTGTTAAATATTTAAATAGGACAACGTCACCGGCAAGTGAGCTCCTCCCTTTTCCATCTGAATCCCCAATGGACCCCGCAGGATGGAGTACACACTTCTGGGGGCCAGGGATTCCCGAAGCCGATGACGTCACCCAGGGTGACCTGGGCCGAGAGTTACAAGTCAGCTGTGAGGTCAGAGCGGATGCCGTCGCTGCGCGGGGCGGGCTGGAAAGCTGCAGCTCGAACGGAGAACAGCTTTGTCTTCCTCGTTCTTACACGTCTTATGCAAAGCAGAGCATGTGCACGTCTTACGCAAAGTGTATGAGCATTTCAGTGTTGGTCGTTAATTAATTTTTCATCTGTGTGGGGCAAAAAGAAATGATCCATGGCTTCCTAGTTTACTCTTCTGAGTCATTTTCTTATATGAGATCCTTGATGAATTGTTCAATAATGAATCAACATTAGCTATTGTTCTGGAAAAAAATGTGTTTATAAAAGTTATATCAGTCAGAGGAGGAGAGAAAATCATTTAGGAAAAATTATCATGATGGCTACCCCTTTTATCGTATCAACTCTGTGCTATGCAACGTTCTAATGATCATTACGGCAAACCCTCATTGAATCCTTTGCTTACAAGAGCAGTATTTATGTAGAGGACACTTACTCCACCCATTTTATCGAAGCAATTGAGGCACTGGGGGACTAAGTAACTTCCCCAACGTCAAACAGCTCGTCAGACGGCATCTCTCCAAGTTCAGTGCCCCAAGAATGGCTCTGGCTGCTCTGCTAACACTGTCTGCCTCGTCCCATCTTCATCCTGGGATGGCGGGAGCTCGTTAGCCTGTCTCCCTTACCTTTCCCCTTGCTCAGATGAGAGCTGAGAAAGTGACCCTCTACTGTGCATAGTGGTTGTGAAGGAAGGAAATAAACATAAAGTTCTACTACCAAACGATATTCAAACACAAAGCATGTATTTTCAGGTGTGCTTGGGTCCTAACTCTATGTCCCCAGGTCTCAGTGAACTCCCCCTGCTCCCCCAGTGCCACTGTGGTAATGCCACACCCAAGTGTGGCTGGGTGAGCAGCGAGAGGAGCCCAGGAAGGCTTGAACCCAGGGCCTCAGGCTCTCGCGCAGCTCAGGATTGCGCTCAAGGCCGAGTCGTGCCTTTCGGTTCTGACTCTCTGCTGGTTAACTGGAGATAAGAGCCTTTCCTAACCTGAAGTTGGTTTCGCTCGGCATCACCTCATGTGTTCATACGGGCATAGCTCTTGAGCTATCGGGCTCTTCTTCCAGGACTACCCTATGGATGAAGTAGTTATTCCCTGTGAGGGAAACCATCGAGTCCATGTTGCTTTGGGTCTGGCTCACATCACTGCTGTGGTCATTTTCAACATGAATGCCATGTGAATCCATGCCCTTCTTTTATTGTTTTTTCCATATTCCCTTCCCGTGGTTTAACCCCTGATATCACTGTAACTAATTTTAGTGCCCTGGATAGTGTATTGGAATTAGGGAAGGGAAAGGGAATATCAAAATCAAGATACAAAGGATAGAAAGACAAACCAATGCAACAGCAATACTTACAAAACCATATGGTGTAAACCAACCGTACAACTCATGGGGGGAGAGGGAAATGGGAAGGAGGGAGGCGAGGGGAAAATGAGGAAGGAGGTAACAAGTTGGATAAGAAATGTACTCACGGCCTTACGTATGAAACTGTAACCCCTCTGTACTTTCATTTGACAATAAAGACAGCGCGAGTCTCTCGGATCTGTCCGTCCGCGCTGTCTCTGAGCCATAATCCCCCGGTCTCAGCCCCTGGAGCAGCTAGGGTTGGAGGGCTGAGCGCCAGTGGCGGGCGGTTGATGCTGAGGACGGCGGTGGGTCTGTAAGGGTGTGGACGCCGGCGGGTGGGAGGTGTGTTCCAAGGGCGCGTGGAGAGTCATCCACAGCTTCACGAGCTGCGGGTCTCGGCCCTGCCTCCGCTCCTAGTTTTCTAGGGCCGGTGGTGAAGAGCGCTGGCCTGTCCACCCCCGAGGAGCTCGATGGGACATCTTGGTTTATTCATCAGGACGATCGTTCAAGTTACCTCTCTGTCGGTCCCCTGGTGAGGGTTCCTCCACCAGGCAGGTGACAGAAGGCCCCTCTGGCCGTGGTACTCACGGAAGGCTGGATCGCTGATCAATACGGAGTAGCCAGGCTGTCAGTAGTCTCGCCGGTCTCTGAGGGGAACGTTTTGCTATGGACTAAGGAAGGGAGGAGAACAATGGAGCTGCATTTCCAGCTCGAAAGAACGTGCTGAGAGTGGACTGCAAACTCCAGGGAGGATGAGGAGCTTTCAGACCAGCTGCCGGTCACCCATGGGGGGAGGCACCATCACTGGAAGGCCCGTCGGCTGAGGAAGCAGGCAGGACTGGGCAAAGGCAGTGTCCACGGGAGTGACCGGCGGGGCTCCCTGGGGGCTCGCTGCCCACGGGGCGGCGACCAGAGTCAGCCTGCGACCACGGCAGGCAGCGCGCAGAGGAGGGACTGGTTAAAGAGGTCACTGTAGGTGCCCAGCGCTCCATCAGTGTTGGTTGTGATTATTACTAATGCAAGAAGTTAGAAACAGGTCCGTCGGGCCAGCCAAACCCAAGAAGAACCACATTGAACAACAAATTTACAGTTAAGCGAGCATCTATAAGGTCCACTGGAACCCTTGGTAAAATGCAAACATTCTCTTCATTGAAAACAATTGTATTAACTGCTTCAAATTACAAGAACGGCAAAAAAACAACTATCCTTGTAGTTCAGATGGTGAATATGCGACGCTCTCTGTAGTGGGTTGCAAAAGTGTCAGCTTATTCCCGGCCTCGATGTCCGTGTCCTCCCTCCTCTGTCCACACCCTCTCCACGGCCTCTGTCCCAGTTACCACCAAGAAGCGTACTCTTCGACTCCTCAAGTCGTGTCTGGCTCTGGCCCTTACTTAGCTCGACAGAGTGCACCAGAGGTGAGATTCCTTCTCAGGAGACCTGTGCTTTCTGCTGTCTCCCTTGGAAACTCGCCGCCCCTGCCCTGGCTTGGTGAGGGTGACAGGCGGCCATCCCAGCTGACCGTGCCCTCCGTCAGCCGCGCCGCAGCCCCCGGCACTGGGTCTCTCATGCATGAGGGATTTCAGCTCCGGCTACAAGAATCGCTCCACTGAGTCTGACCCAGAATTGTAACTGCGTAAATGCTCTTTTGCGGTGGGCATTTCAGCAAAAGCTGCAAGATGGCTCCTCCAAGAGTGAACAGCATGACATCACCTGTGTGCATGTGTGTGTGTGCACGTGTGTGTGTGCGTGTGCCCATGTATCTTCTGAATCACTGAATCTGCAGCCTGTCATTCGTCTCTGCATTTTCTGGGACAGATCTGTATCCCTAGGCAGCAGCTGTGTGGGAATTGCCCCTTTCAAGGGGAACTAAATACTGGGCCGTTGCTGACTCGGTGCATAACCTCTGCACTAGAGACAGAAGTTCTGAGATCATAGAATGGAGAGCACAGATTTTTTTTTCAAGTCTGGAGTATTCATAGAATCATTCTTCCAACTGTCATAGTTTGACATGAACAGTGACACCGCACATAGCAATTAAAGATAAAGCTGAGGTCACGGATCTGTAAAGTTGGGAATATGTGCGTGTCCTGGCAAACATCCCTTCTTTGTAGGCACTTGAAGAGTAAGCCCAAGAACCAAATTAAGAGGAAATCACAAGGAAGTTCTGCTTACTTAGGGAACAATGCCTCTATTTTTGTCACATTCCATTATAAAGAACTCGTTAATCCGAGAGGGCTGCCATGAGGCCGAGTGAAAAGCCGTTGCTTCAGCAGCTGAAATGTCCTTTCTCGGATTTCTAAGGCTCACAGGACCAAGACTACGATGGGGATGGGTGGCCTCTCCTGAACACTTTGATTTCTTTCTTTGGCTTGTAGATGATTTTTTTTCTGTCTTCCCTCTGCATCTATCTGTGTCCAAATTTCCTCCCCTTCCGAGGACGCCAGTCAGAAATGGACCAGTAATGATTTCCATTAAACTTAGTTACTGCTTTGTAAACATTTTGGTAGCATATAACAATTGTCTAAAACAATGGCTTTCAATGCGGCACTTTTGTAATGCCTACAGCATGCTTTAAAATTTGCTACTCTCTGTTACCTCTTCCTTCCGCTCTAGTTAGTTCCCCTCTACCTCCGTGTCTCTTTTCCACATTGCTCTTTAACGAATACATTTCTTACACGGCCCCATTCTGTCTTAGTCAGGTCAGGTTGGCAAAGCACAAAACCGTGGCCAGAGTCTGGAGGCAGAAAGGCCAAGACCACGGAGCCAGTGGACCTGAACTCTGGTGAGAGTTTGATTCCTGGTTTGTGCACGGGTGTATTCTGGTTCTACCATCTCACAGGCAAAAGGCCAAATATCTCCTGTGTTTCCTCACAGGGCCTCGTATTCGCCAGAGTTGTCATCCCTGTGGCGAATGGCTGAGAGGAGCAGTTTAAACAGAGGAAAGGTTTGGGGGCTCGTGACTCCCAAGGGTGCCCTCCTCGAGTGTCTGGCTCAGTTGTTCGGGGGCCTGGGCATGCTGAGGTGGAACTTCCTGGTAGGGAAATGGAGGAGAGCAAAGCGGAGCGTCTCGCGGTGGACGGGAGACACCGTTGAGACCAGAGCCGGAGGCAAGGCACGGCTCCCCCGGGCGCACCCCAGGGACCGCCTTCTCCACACGTGCTCGACCCCCCCAAGTTCCAAGTCCTCCCAACGATGCCAGCAAGTGAGGCCTCCACCCGTGGAGCCGTTCCTTCACGAAGGCAGACGCATCGGGGCCCTTTGGATGTTCATTCTCCCTCGGTCTTGCCGAGATCAGGTAACAAATACTGACCTTCTCCCTCACGTAACCTACACTATACCAGAACTCGGCCCTGCCAACCATTTAGAGTTTCATAATATAAATTACTATAGAAACTTGGTGATCAGAACTGGCATGGAATTGTATACTAATCTTACCTGGCATTTATGGAAGATTTACCATTCAAGATGTGATTTTCTAAACACCATCTCTTCCCAGTGCTATTGCTTCATTGATGCATGACGAAACTCAGATTTCAAGGCGTGTTGACTCCAGTCACCCTGCCAGTAATTGTGAGGTGGAGATTCGTGTGCTTGTCTTGTTTTAAGCAAAGCTGAAACACATGCATCCTTCTCTTCCGTGAGGATCAAGCCGGAGCACTGCTGTCATCACGGGTCACGGGCATGGCCCCTCCCCCGTGTCACCTGAGGTCCCCAGAGACGCGACCCACCGCTGCCAGCCCCGCCTAGGTGGGTTGGGGTGGCTTTGTTGGGATGAAGGCAGTCATCTCAGCCCGCTATTCCTCCGCCCTTCCTGAGAGTGGAACAAAGCTCAAGGATTCTTCTAGACTCCTCCAGGCTGGGTAACCCGGAGTACAGGCGCTTCCCTTGTGAATAGGCGCCTGCCCTACGTCAATCCTTCCTGTGACGTCAGCCTAGAGTTTCTGATGGTGAATGAACACTGTCTCTGTCATCAGACGCATCAATAATGAAGCAATGTTCTCTCCACTCAGCTCAGAATGTGGGCAAAAAAGAGATAGACTATGTTGAGGACTCTCTTGAGACTCAAGAGAAATCATCTAGATTCCTTTAATTAAGTTTCTTTCTGAGGAAAATGGCCTCGGTAGCCTCCGGGTACGATCTAGCCTGCGACCACAGCATCGGCTTTGGAAACGTTCATCTCCTGGTTCATAAGTGGGTCAGAAAAGCTCACAGTGATTGCTATAATTGGAGGGGAGGAAGATTATGTTTAAATGATCCTTAAAACTTAAGTCAGCTGAGCCCTTTAAGGAACGGTTTGTGGAATGAGATACGATCACATAAGTGTATGAATATTCCTTAATGTCATCATCCCAACTTCTGTTTCAGGTCAGAATCTCGAAGCACAGAGATTTTGGAAAATGAGGTACACATATGCATGCCTTCTGGCATCTTCAGATCAGAGTATGCAGCACAGACATGCTTTCATTCAACAAAGAGCTAGCCATCGCCAATTCCATGGAACCACCACAAACCAGACGTGGGGCCTCACTCCCAGGCTCATTCATGAGAGGAAGCAACGGCAGGTGCATTCAGTTCTGAAAGTGCATGGCAAAATATGCTTTGTCTTTGACAAGTGTAGTTGAAGTGCCCGGGGGATTTAGGAAGTGAGGGCGAAGTGGTGGGAAAGAGCGTTAAGGAATGCACTGAGCCTTGCAGAATGGGGGAAATGACTTTAGGGGAAGGAGGGAACCTTAGGAACATGCCGCTGAGCTGGCGAACGGAATTCGCACGGGATGGAAGAGAGTTTTTCTGTTTCAAACAGTGCGAGTGAAGTCGTGGGGAAGGCTCTTAGTGTAAGCATGGTCTGTCGATCTCGAAGTGGGTCCAGCCAGGAACCCCATGGTTCCCAGCCTGCCCCGGCTCCCACAGGGGGAAGGCCCAGGGCTGGGGGAGGGGGAGGAGGTTCTGCTCACTGACTTCCGACACCCCTCATGTCCAGGAACTCTCCTTTCCTTGAAATGAGAGCTGCTGAGAGGTGTTCTGCTCCACAGGTTCATGCCCTACCACAGGGGTGTGGCCAGGAAAAATTCATCTACAGGATAAAATGAGGAGTGGGAGAGATGGGGGGAGACCATCGCCTGCCTCCTGTCTGGGGGGCTCGGGAGGAGCGTCGGGAGGAGGGCCATGTGCTCAACGCAGAAGCCCGCGGAAAGGGCACCACGCAGCCTAGTCCCCTCAGCAAGCTTCCTTAGCAATTCCCCTCCTCTTCCTGCTCAGCACATTGCCCCCACCAATGCACTAATCAATGGAAGAGGAGCCCAGAATCGCCTCTCCACGGTGATGAAGTACCACACTGGGACTCTCATTGGAAGTAGCCCAAGGGTATCTGACATCCTAAGATCTCAGTCTTCCTGAGAGCCAGAGCAGCTCCTACCCGGTATCTGTGAGCTTGGCCAGCACTGGAACCCCATGCCCACGTTTTACATCCCAGTGCAGCCCGCATTTGCAGAGAGTCAGCAACATGCGGGATGTGTCTTCCTGGAGCAGCCTCCCCCCGGAGTAACTGTACCTCTCGTACAGTGCAATGAGTGTCTCGCAACATCAGTTCTGTTCCGGTGGGAGCTGTGTCTGGGGTTTACAGCTCTTGGCTTCCTTGTGCTGGGTTCCCGTATGTAAAGCCAAGGGGCAGAGTTCACACGCGTCACCGGCCAGTCAGCTCAGTGGTCCTTACTTAGCAACAGTTCATCATCTGTTTCCCAACCCGCAGGAGCCCTTGCCGGCACACCGAGAACCCTCGCCTGGACACCCACAGCCTGAAGATAATGGCAGAGGGGGGAAGCCAGGTCCAGCTGTGCTTTGAGAAAGAAAAGTGACAAGAACAAACTTGATAGTCATCATCCCATCCAAGGATCAATTTCCTTTCTGGTCACTGATTTTTTTCATTATTCTAGATTTTCCATCAGCAAAGATAAGGTAAGCACCATTATTAATAACTATGAAGTAGATAGGGTAAATATTACAAATCTGAGTTCATAGACCCCATCCCCAAGATTGAAGGAGGTGAAGCACCGTGCATAACAGGACACAGAGCACGGGATGATCCGAGAACCATATGCCCCTTGAGGGCTCAGAGGAGTCTAGAAGTTTATGTTAAAAAATCCCCCATTTTTTCCATCATACAGATTTGCCAACTCATGTTACTCGCTGCTTCAGTGTGCATTTCTAAAGATCTCTCACTAGAGAAAGAAAATTGTCTTAGCTGCATCTTCAGGAGTTTCTTCCGGGGTATCAGAAGAATTCACATCTCAAAGCGGAGTGCAGGTGTTTATAAAAGCTAGAGGAGCCTGGAACATAGGTGTCTAGAAATGGCTCAATACCAGCGTGCAAACGTGCATGAACACTGCAGATGCCTTCGGTAAGCAGCCCGCCCAGCAGCATTGGTGTGGTAACAGGATCTGTGGATCTGTGCCTACATTATCTCTGAAGGAGCAGGAATAAAACTGCAATTCAGAAAAAAAAATTAAATAAGTCCTTACAGTGGACTGGGCATGTGCCCAGGGAAGTAAAACCAGTGCTATCCAAACACCTAACCATTGAGATTAGCTCTTACTAATACTGTTATAGGAATCATAATGACCTTTTCGTCATTTATTTTGTACATTTAACGACTATTGATCCACCATAGATCATATATTATGCTCTGATTGAGGAATTGAAATACTTAATAATACAAAGAACTCGCCTCCCTTAAGCACTTACATTCTGTCGAGGAAGAGGGACAACAGAAGTCATTAAATAATGCAAGCGTAGGGTAAGCGGTGTCGTGCTCAGTGCCTGCGTACGGTAATAGTCAGAAGGCAGGAAAGGCTTCACGGTAGGGCAGCCCTGAAAAGCATTATGAGACTGTGAGGTCTGGGCGAGGGGTGAAGGAAGCGAGGGAAAAGCATCCAGAGGTCTGGAGCAAGGAAACAGCGAGCGGCAGTCACCGGGAGTGTAAGGCAAAGCCAGGCACCTGGGCCGTCTCCACAGCACAGCGCTCACGCCTTTCCAGCCATCCGTCTGCCCCGGCCGCTAGGTGGACTCCACCTGAAAGATCACGCGTGGTAGAAACCCCCAGTCTTTTGGTTTAAGTAATTCTTTTATTGAAGCAATGAAGCAATGCTTGTTTAAGTCATTCTCACATACTGTTGTTTCTTACCGCGTCGCCCGCCCTCGTCCCTCCCAGTCTCCACCTGCACCTGCCCCGGTAGACAGTCCTGGGATCACAGCAAAACCTCCAGAACAAGTGGGCAGAAATAACTTACACAGCGGCTGAAAACCCACTGCAAGAAGATTACTGTCCAAAGCTGAGATATCCTTTATAATTAAAAGAGAATTCATTTTGAAAACTCTTCTATGATAAGCCAAAATTAAAGGAATTTACTACTACTAAACCAATGCTGAAGAGTAAGCGTAAAGAGATCCTACACACAGATGAGAAACGTAAGCGCAACCATGAAAATGTAGGAAAGAAAAAGTCTCTGGGGCTGGGGATATGGCCTAGTGGCAAGAGTGCCTGCCTCGGATACACGAGGCCCTAGGTTCGATTCCCCAGCACCACATATACAGAAAATGGCCAGAAGCGGCGCTGTGGCTCAAGTGGCAGAGTGCTAGCCTTAGCGGGAAGAAGCCAGGGACAGTGCTCAGGCCCTGAGTCCAAGGCCCAGGACTGGCCAAAAAAAAAAAGAAAAAGTCTCACTAGGCAATTAGGCAAACAAGTAGGAATAGGGAAGAATCGAATACGACAAAAGCAAGATGCAGGAAATACTACACACATATTTACAGTAACTGTGAATGTTAATTGTTTCAATTCTCTAGTCAAAAGTCATATATTGGCAGGTTTGGTTAAAAAACATACCAAACCAAACCATATGCTGCCTACAAAGACACATCTCCCTGGCAGAGACGAATATAGGCTAAAAGTGAGAGGATGGAAAGTTCATTTCCAAGAAAATGGAGTAAAAAAGTAAGCAAGAGTAGCTATATCTCGCACAACCCATTGACTGGGAAAAAGGTCCTTGCCAGCTGTTCATTGGACAAAGAACATAGAATATAGGAACAACTCCAAAAGTTAAAAAAAAAACAACCATCTATACATACAAATATAGAAAACTAAGTCCCCTTAAAGATGGAGGGGGAGAGAGAAGATGATCAGAGAACATACAGGTGACGCGAAGATACTAGGAGTCAATGGAGCATTCCTGTATAAAAGCAAATACCAGAACCGGTTCTGAGGAAGATTAAAGTTTCAAACTGAAACATTGTAAGGCTTAGTAGACATAATAAATGCTTATTTAAGTAACTCTCATATAAAATGATTTCTTAAGTGTGTTGCATAAAAGTGCAAAACAAAGAAAAAAGATTAGTAATCTCGACAGTGTTAAATTAGAAATGTCAATCCATTTAAGACTATGAAATAAAGATATACGCCCAGGGAGATATTTGGACTACATATAAACGGTGAAAGGATTAGTTAGAATCTAGAATACACATGCACACTCATATGTATACTTCATATATAAACACACATAGATTTATATGCACTGGTATACCCATGTACATACAGGCCATGTAGACAAACATGTGTATATCCTACAACTCAGTGAAGAAACACAAAACAGTTCAATGAACCTGGGTAGAAAGGCTTGAACAGAAGCATTGACGATCAAGAGAAGAGGATGCTCGCGACAGCTTTACCCACCAGAGAAGTAACGTATAACCCTACCTCCGCCGCGGGGTGGGCATCCAGGCTCTCTGTGGGAGATCTCTGGCAGGCTGTAGCACAGTTGAGCATTCCATTTCTCAAAATGTGTACACGCAGCTCGTGGGAGATACATGCAATACTCACAGCGGCACAGTGTACGGCCGATGTGCAATATATTTGCACAATGGACTATTACACAGCAGAAACAAAAATGCCGCCGAGACACTCCCACAGACCTGTGTGGTCGACGCTTCTGGGAAGGGGATGTGGGTCATGGACGTAGGCGAGGGTGGGGGAAACATCTCAAACTTCGGCAGACTTCGTCAGCTGGTCGGAGGCAGAGTTTGCCAGCGTGGGTGGGGACGAGGGAAAGAAGGATTCTGCCCAACACATGGAAGAAATGTAGGATGAGGAGGTGGGAAAGATCTTCAAAGAGGCAGGGGGAAGGTGGAGGAGCGGGCGGCGGGGAGCCGCGGATGGGGAGGAAGATAGGAGATCAAGGCCAAGAGAGCCCAGGCTCTCACCGAGGGAGGAAGCCACAGCCACCGTGAGAGCAGTGAGAACGCTCCCCCCCCCCCCCAGACGAGACGGGCTGCCCGTCCACGCCAACCTGCTCCTGTGCTGAAATGAAACACGATCTCAGGTAAGGGCCAGAAGAAAAGCCCCTCAGCTCTAGACGGGAAGTGTCAATGTCTGAGCGGTTCTCTAGCTGCTCAGGGATATTTGGAACGTTCCTTCATCGAAACATCTTGTGCATTTTTATTTTCTGAACCTAAAACTCATTTACATTCGCCCCATTAGAAATGACTCGCCGAAGGGGAAAGGGTCATTTGGGGGGTGGGGGCACCTCACCAAAACGCTGTGTATGTCTTTGCCCTCATAAACCGCCGGTCCCCTGGGCTCAGGTGTTCAAAGCTCAGACCGCTTCAGACGCTTGCCCTTTGTCTATAGGGCAAAATAATTTCAGTTTGCACAATTTGCTTGTGAAACACACGGCATTGGCTACTTCAGTGATCCGTAGGCAGCCAGCACCGACGTTCTCATGAACGCTGTTGATCTGCTGCATGAAACGGACCTGGGACAAACTAACCTGATGGGAGCAGAGACCACCGCTCCACTGCGCCCTTCCTTTACACGCTCCGCAGCCATCGGGGGCCCGGATGACCTGCTCGAGATAGTGGGGGGCTGCGGCCTTCCCTGCGTGGGAGGCGCCCCGGCCTAGGGCCGGATCTACCTCAAGGCTGGCAAGTGACGAAGACGAGGCAGCCAGGCGGGTGCAGAGGCTCTGGGGCCTTCTGCCCCCGGGAGGCCGCTCCGTGCGCACCACTACACGGCTGTCCCCACCACCACGCTGCACACTTAGTGCTAAATCTATCACAGCAGGGGGTGGATTCTCTATGGCCAGTTAATGGCATCTGGAAGAGCCTCATCTGCCTTTGAAATATATATATATATGTATATGCACATATATATACATATATACATACACATATACATATACGTATACACATATATACACACACATATATACACACACACATATATATAGATATATCTCCACTAACACTATAAAACAAACCTGCCCCTGGTATCTTTCAACTCAAGGGAAAAGGGGACGTAACAGCATTCGACAAATGAAAGAAGCAAAGTGGGCAGCTCCATGGAAGACACACGCCATTCTCCTCACCGTTGACGGAGCGAGGAGGGGAGAGAGCATGGGTCTATCAGCCGGGGTTCACCTCCGAGCCGGGCTGTGTCTCTGTGGACCCCAGTACTGTGAGGGTAGTCCTCAGCGTGCATGATGAAACACCTGCTGTTACTAGGTTATTGACGTGAAACGTCTAGAACGAAGGGTGTGGAAAGTCACAAGAGAAATAAAGGTCAGTGTCGCCCCAGCAGCAGCAGAAGGATACGACCGTCTGTCAAACCTTGCTTTTCTTCTGTCTGTCGTCCACTGAGGCCGGAAGAGCTGAGTTCCTGTCGTGTAGAGTGCTGCACACTCTTGTAATCCCAGCCGTGCAGAAGATGGAGGCAGGAAGAGCCGGGTTCAGCAGGGACAAAGTTAGCAAGATGAGACCGTACCTGAACAATAACGGGAGTAACACAGCTAGAACGGGGTGCAAGAGAAAGCTCTAGTACTTAAGACAAATCAGCCAGGGCTGAAATTTCTCCTGGACCGAGATCCTTGTTTCGATCCGCTGGCTGTTGGGAGGGTGCTGGCCCTTCAGACTCCAAACGAAGCCTCCTCTCCGGCCCCTCGCCCAGGGTGGCATCTGAACCCCAGGCCAGCAGCGGGCTTCTCTACATGATGGGGTAGATTGGGAATTGAAAAGCAGTAGGCTTTTAGACAATAAATCATACGTTTCTTTCTAGTATCCTTTTAAGAATGGTTTAAGGTGCAACTCTGTGTATCATTTCCACACACGCCACGGACTCGCACACAGAACCATTTCAGCAGAAGCAAGAATCCCAACCAGAAGCTTCTGGGAGCCTATAGATGCTTCTTAGAAATTCTGAGAGCTTTTGTGCCTCCCTGTGTGTGGAACATGGGTATTTGAGCCAATTTAATGTGTGTGTCAAAGGACCAGGTGACTGGCATCGGAGTTAGGGTAGCTAACGGACCCTCCTCTTCTAACTACTGCCATGCAAAGTGGCACGGGAAGCTTCCGGGAGCCACTACTCCAGCCTCCAAATGAGCTTGCACCGGGAGCGAGGGAGGGAGACCCAGAGGGCAGCCCAGCTCCCCAGGGCCTCCTTGATGTCTGAGTCGCGGCCTTGAGGACGTTCTAAACAAATGTTAGTTAAAAGGCTGCTTCTTGAATAGATTGATTGTTTTAAAAAATGGATCCCTCTGCACAGACCTTCTATGGCAGTCAGAAAGTATCTACTTCAGATACAACCTGCAAACCTAGAGTTTCCAACAATGGCCCAATTTTATCTAGAGTAGAGTTGTTGAGATTACTAGTGAACTTGTGCGCCTTTGAAAAGGTCAAACCAGGATGTGTTTTAATTGTCGCCTTCAATTAGGACTCATTTAGTTCTTTATCCTTTCAGGAAATGCTTTTACCTAAGTCTATAGCAAGGCCCCCGGGGCAACAGTGAACACTGGTGAAAGCCCACAGACCACACCCCAATGGGTCCTTCCAGAACTTCAGGACCAAAGTTGAAGGGCAGCTATGGACGGTGAAGCAGGCGGACAAATGCAGGACCCCAAACCCGAGCAGGTAACCGCAGAGACACAGAGTTAACTTTACTGCTACGTGAAGAAACAGGTCCTACATTTGCAGACTTGTTTCACAGAATAATCTTGTGTACGCGATTTTATTTAATCTTTCTAGAGGAAGAAGGAAAACTAATATTTGCCTAACTTTTACAATCAGGAAAAGAACAGAAAGGAGCTAATTGGCCGAACCAAAGTCCCACCCTTGACAAATCAAAGAGCAAAATCTCTGACCAGTATCTCTCTGTCTTTGGCTTTGGTCTCCTTCTAACAGAATGGCGTTGGGGTCTTTCAACAAAGCGTTGGGTGCCAAGGTCTGTTTCTCACTGTATCTGTCCTCAATTCTAGTCAAATCACTTAACAGTTTCCAGAAACCCATTCCCTTCAGGGGTTACCATGTATTTTCTTGAAAAAAAAAATCAATAACGATTTAAATCATGGTAAAACAATTGGTGAAATGTCATTTTAACAGGAGCATGAAAGACTCAACATCCTTGAGTAATAGAAAAATATTTAATATTCATAGACCCAGAATAAAATAGTCTACAGAACAATAATTAATTGCATCATGACTATCCGTCATGTTTTATTAGGCACACACTGTAAACTTGCTTTTCATGCCCAGACTTACATATATTGATGGGGAGAATAATTCATAATGCCATTTTGCTATTAAACTACCCAAGTTTCACTTCACATTTTAAACTCAACAACGCATCTTGTCCGCGTAAAGCCTGTCTGAATGGACTGGCAGGAATTTGTCACGTGTTCTAAGTACGCATGCAAAATCAGTTGCAGACAGCAACACAGTCCAGCGGCGTGCTTACCGTTTAACACGTGTGGGGGAGTCCACGCTGGGGGTGACTGGACTGTGCTGGAAGAGAAGAGAGCTCCGGGTCCCGGGGGGCACGCACGCGGATGCGAGTGCAAGGGAAGGCAGCGAGGGGGTGGTCCCCGGTGCACCCTCACAGGCCGGTCCGCTCGGCCAGGCTGCCAGCCACGCGGCCCAACCTCCGCGCTTCGTGCCGGACCTCACCCAGCATCGGAGCAACCCACGCCGGGGGCCCCCAGGGCCCGGGCAGGATCGGGGGGCGAGGGTCAAGGAGTCGGGACAGATTCAGCTTTCCTCCTGGACAAAAGGACTCCAAGCAAGACTCCGGCTGCCAAGTCCACGGTGCGCTGAGGAAAATCCCCCTCTGGAAAGGGGCTTGTGACTCTGCCCCCGCCGAGGGCAGCATCCGCGCGGGCCACCCCGGCATCGCGGTTGGTGCGTTTGTTTGCTCTGTGGATGGAGCCCCAGCCCGTGCACTCCTCTCGGCAGGAGAAGGATTCGGAGGTAACTTGGAAACAAGAACCCATTCTCCTGCCTTGCTGAGTGCCACTCCTGGGGCCTCTGAGGGAACCATTGGTGAACGAAACGGGACAACAAGAGTGAGGGCAGGAAGGGAACCGAGCTGCTCAGTACAGACACACTAGGGAAAGGCCTCGGTCAAATACCAGTGATGACGAAAGCTTAGGAACATGGGACGCTAGGAAATCAGGTAAGAGGGGAGGGGCGGGGGCTGAGGCTGAGAAGGACTCTGAATTCAGAACAGCATGGGGTGCTCTCACAACGACAATCACAGAAGAAAGGAAGAGCAAAGAAGAGCACGATGCTATATGAAGGGCATTGACTTTTCTAATCCCTTCACCGTATTTATACCAAAACCTCGTATCACACATGTTAAATATACTCAACACAAAGAAAAAGCAAGAGCAGTTAGCGGATCTCCTAGAGGTGAGACTCAACCCCGACCTATGCATAGGAAGCTCTTCCTGGGACAGACCGAGAGAACCCCCATTCTCCCGGCCGTGGTTAAAACGCCTTCCTCTCGGTACTCCACTGTACACACCCTGCTCAGAACAGTGATCACGTGGAATGCTAATTTAGTACAAATACAATATTTTGCATCATCCATTTCTACATTCAAAATGCCCAGATTTAGAAGAGGAAAAATAACGACTTCTGGACCTTCAAATCTATACTCCGTGTGCAGATTCCTCCGTGTGGAAAAAGGTAGAACAGACAGCCTCTGTTGTCTTGCCAACAGTGACTCCTCTGGAGTCTATAAATGACAAGAGGGAAAGTCTTAGGGACACATTTTCTAACTCCGCCGGCTCCAGGCTACCTACCTGCACGCCTGGTGTTTACCACTCTAAGTCCGAACACGCCTTTCACTGCCAGCATTAGCTTTTTGGCTTATGGAATTAACCTCTGCCACGCACCCTCACTGTTTGCTTGCTGTTGCTATTTTAAACACTGAATCTGTTTTGCACTTTTTAGCATAAGGCTCTTAAAGCGTTATATAAACTGCTACTCCATGAATTCATTTCTTAGCTCACAGAAGGTAAATGTTAAGTCCTCTGCCACATTCACTAATGGGGAATCTCCAAGTTCCAGGCTTTCAGCAGAAACCCAGGATCTACTGGAAACACTTGGGCATGGAAACCGCATGAACTGTGCATTTACTTCTGTCAATGGAAATGTGTCGGTTGGCGGTCTCCTCTCCCTTCTCACGCTTGCCTCCAACGAGATCAACTGTCCTGAGGCTGACTTTCCAAATGTGAGCCGAGCAATTCAGCCATACCCCAGGCCACCTGCTCTTAGGTGGTCACATTGAGTTCTATCATCCACCTGTACCCATCTCCCCAGGGACAGTACCAGAAAACAAGTGTATACCAGGGCCCACGTGCAAAACTGTGCTAAGTGGCTTGTTCTTCCTCCTGTGGAGGGGACAGAGGAGGCTCCCGCCCACTCCCTGGCCCTCCGATGGGGACCGACAGCCTCCCAACAGCCCTTGGGAACTGAGTTATAAACCATCTCATCAATGGTGGTCATTCCTTGTTGGTTGTCTTTCCATAGCTCAATCCCTCTGTTCAGATGCCGTCGCCTAAAGGAGCAACCTGACTGAGTCCAAGGAGTCTCTGTCTCCGCCTCCCCCCTGCCGTCTTCTACACAAGGTTTTTGCTTCACCTACTTGCCTTGTGCGGTTCCACTGTCAGCTGTCACCCTGTGTACACAGAAAGTGCTCCCAGGACTATGCAACCACAGATACACTCGTACCAAGCGCCAGGAAGTGGAATGAAATCATCTTTTCCGAATCATTTGTAGTTCTGAGATCCTGAGACCCAGTGAAAACATGAAAATATGCTGACACGCCTCTTCACAAAGACCAAAATAATTCTGTTTACTTGCAATTGCTTCTCCTCATTTGTTTGATTTTTATGTAAATTTTGCTCAAAAAAAAAAAAGATGTAATAACGGTGGCCAGTAAAAGGATAGGAAAGTATAAGCATTACAGGCAAAACTGAAATGCTTACACTAGCTTTTTTTTTTTTTTTTTTAGAAACTATGATTTTTGTTTGTATTCCCAACCAAGGTAGACTTGGACACTATTTAAACGTTTTTAACATTTTTAAATCCCAAGTTAATTTGAAAAGCAGAAGAGATGATGTCTAAGGTCTAGCGGTCAGATGATAAGCAAATGCCCTCAGAGTTCCTGCTGAAATGCAGGCAAATCACGCCGTTCGCGTGGAATGGGAAGGAAGAGGGCTTTTCCGTCCAGCCTCTCCCCTCTGATGCCTGTGTATGGTTCCTCAGGTATCCATGGCAGGCTCCTTGCTCACCGGGTTGGATACCATTCCATTTAGAAGGAACCAGAAGGCCCATGCATTTGTTCTCTTGGATGCTTTCTCGGTGGCGCTTCCACTTTCTTCAGTGTGGTGAAGAACCCACATGAGAAAGCCAGGCACACAGGACACCGAGAAACCAGGTGAGCCGTGGGCAGGTGAGCTGTGGGTGGGTGGGCTGACCACACAGACACCAAGGAACCAGGTGAGCTGTGGGCGGGCTGACCACACAGACACTGAAGAACCAGGTGAACTGTGGGTGGGCTGACCACACAGACACCGAGGAACCAGGTGAGCTGTGGGCAGGTGAGCTGTGGGTGGGTGGGCTGACCACACAAACACGGAGGAACCAGGTGAGCTGTGGGCGGGCTGACCACATGGTGTGTGTGTGTGTGTGTGTGTGTGTGTGTGTGTGTGTGTGTGTGTGCTGTTGCAGGTCCGGCTCTGCCAGGAGGATGCACAGCTTCCAGCCTTCACAGTGCCAAGACTGCTCCCATCTTGAGGGAAGTCTTCCAATCAAAATTGTGCTGGGCCAAGTGCCATTCCACCTACGCGTAGAAGACCTCCAGGGAGGTGCTGGCGTCTGTCTGTGAGTCAGGAGCCGAAGACGGGTTGTGTTTTCAGTGTTCGTGTAGAAAGCTCAACATAAGAAAGCTTCTGGGTTCCAAGTTGCAAGTTGGCAGTTGTGGATGGAATTAGATGTAACCACAATTCTCAGGTTCTGGTGCCTGCCACAAAAATTCCACCAATTTTTTTTGCATTTTTTTATTTTCAAAGTGTTGTACAGAGGGGTTACAGTGACATACCTAAGGCAGTGAGTACATTTCTTATCAAACTTGTCACCCCCTCCTTTGTTTTTCTCCCACCTTCCCCCCCTCCACGGTTCCCTCCCTCTCCTCTCCTGAGATGTCGAGTTGGTCTACAGGATATTGTGTTGTAAGTCTTGCTGTTGCATTGGTTCACCTTTTACCCTTTGCCTCACCATTTTGATGTTCCCCTTCCCTAGCTCTGATAAACGTACATACAATACCCAGCGTACCAAAGTCAGTTATAGTGACGACAGGGGTCAAAGCAGGGGGAAGACAGACAAAAGAACAAGGCATAATTTCATAGGGCACATTGGAAATAACCACATCAAAGATAAACCACGTACTTCCAAATCCACCAAATTCTTAATCAAATGCGTTTGTTCAGAGGGGGGAAGAAACCAAAGCAGTCCTATTTCCCTACCACTCTCCAGATGTTTTCCTGTCCTGTAAAGGTCTAAACACACATGGAAAGATCATCCATCTGCTCCAACAGCTGCTACAGAGTTTCTCCAATCCAAAGCTAGCCTGTGGTTTTGCTAATAATGGCGGAACGTGGCTGGCAGGTAGGGGGCTTCCAGGTAGGTGAGGGATGTGAACTGCACTGCTCATGGGTGGCAGCCAGGGCCCTGAGCCAACAGTTATTGAGTGGTGGCCACATGTATGTAATAGTAAAAGTACAACATGCCTCGTGTTATAGTTGCTGCCTAAAACATGGTAAGTGAGAGACTTTGGGAAAATCAACATGGAGCTAAATTTCCCATAGGTCATCTAAAATGCTGCTAGGCACTTCACTTGCATGTGCATTGTACTCCTGTATGTCAGGGCGTATAAACCCGTGGGCATCTGTTAACATCTCCAAAAAGCAAGGCGCCTGGGGACTTTGCATCATGAAAAGGGAGCCAGGCTGGTTCTGGCCCCAGAGGTCTTAGGAATCTGTCCACAATGAATCATTTCTAAACTGTGCAAACGATTGCTTCTGAACTTACCACTGGTCTTCCTAACTGTTCTTGAGAATCTCGAGAGTAAAGTGTAAAAAATTAAATGTACGCAGAACCTTTAAGTAAGATACACCCAAGGATAGCTTGTCCTATAAACAGGTGCGTTATCATCGAAACATGATTTAAAACAGAAGTTCAAAAACGTCAACACAAGAAAAAAATTAGCCGATGTAATTGCCATACCTTATCTTGTGACTACCTCATCATAAACCTCAACAGTGGAGAATAACAATGACCTCCTGCAATTGTGATTTTGCAGAGAACACCCAGGTCCTGAGCGACGAGCTTTGGTTTTGCAGCGGCTCATGGTGGGTGATCAGGACCTGCACCCCGGTCACCTGACCTGAGCTCCCCAGGAACACGGAGCCCCCCCCACCCCCCCCCCGGGCCCAGGCTCCCAACCAGGCACCGCCAAGGCCGCTGCGGCTGAACTGACCACCGCTGCCAGCGTCTCCCCGACATCTGACAAAGAGGAGAAATCCAAAATGTAAACGCGGGCAACCCCCGCCAGCGGCAGAGACAGGTGAAATACTTGGTCCCGGAGGCTTAACGGGGTCGACAGGAGAAGTCGACACTACCGAGGTCGCGACAGGCTCCTGGCAAGCTCCTGTTGGGCCAGAGCCGCTGCGGAGGACAGAACGGATGAGAGGAGAGGAGGCCTGAGAGGAAGCCCTGGCCTCCCCTCCCTCCGGCACTGGGACACTCCCAGATTGGCATCGCAGAGGAGCTACATGGTTCTGACTCGTGGAAATCCAAAGACACACCTCTTCTATGATATAACCCGCTTCTAGGCCCGGCGTAGCCACCGTGAAGCCCGTCTTGCTCGTGTGACCCTTGAAGACCTGACGCCCTCTCCGCCCCTCCTCCGTGGCGGAGCGCGAGGGGCAGGGCCGGACGGTCAGGGCCGGACGGTCAGGCCCCCAGCGGCCCGGAAGCGGGTCTGCCCAGGGCTGCTTTAGAGAATGGAGCTCCTGCTGTACAGAACGATCTTGATAAGATGGAAACAGATGCCAGCGATCTGCCACTTTAAAGTTGAATCTGTCCTTATTGTCAAGACCCCAAAACCCAGCTCCTCAGCCCTACGTGCCGTCTGATTTGTTCCTCAGGCCCAGTCCGGGCCTGTCCCCAGGGGCGGGCCCTGAGGCCCAGCCTCCCTCCCCCCTCTGTGAAGGCTAGGCCCCGGGCATCCACACAGCCTCCAGGCCTATTTCTGACTCCAGGATTCACACGCTCCTACGGCCAGGATAAACTCCTCTTGCGTGGAGGAGGTTTGGCACCGTTGGAATGTGTCACCGCTTGAAGCGTGGCCAAATCACTCCATCTGTCTATCCGAGGCCCTTTCAGTCTTGCATAACCGCTCTTAAGATGCACCGTTACCCTTACGCGTTGCACCGGAAGGAAAGCGCACAGCACCAGTCACTAAACATTACACAGCTACGTATCCTTCTACACCCAGATGAAGACTCGGCTCCTCTGACAGGACTGCCTCCATCTCTCATCTCCTTTTACCAAACACCTTAATCTGTGTGTGTGTGTGTGTGTGTGTGTGTGTGTGTGTGTGTGTGTGTGTGTGGGTGTGCTCATGTGTGCATGCATGTCTATTGGTCCTAGGGCTTAAAGTCAAGGCTTCATAACCTTGCTTGGCTTTTTTGCTCAAGGTTGGTGTTATACTATTTGAGTCACATCTCCCTTTCCAGAATTTTGCTGGTTAATTACCGATAATAGTCTTATGAACATTTCTACTGGGGCTGCCTTTGAACTGAGATCATTAGATCTCGCCTCCTGAGTAATTCGGATTATAGGAGCAAGCCACGAACTGCCCGACTTCATAACTTTCTATTTGAAGTCACCTCTCACATGCTTATTGCACCACGATATACTAGCATTTCCCAACGCACAGAGACAAGGGATCCATGGACATGTTCTTTTTTTTTTTTTTTTTGCCAGTCCTGGGGCTTGGACTCAGGGCCTGAGCACTGTCGCTGGCTTCCTTTTGCTCAAGGCTAGCACTCTGCCACTTGAGCCACAGCGCCGCTTCTGGCCGTTTTCTGTATATGTGGTGCTGGGGAATCGAACCCAGGGCCTCATGTATACGAGGCAAGCGCTCTTGCCACTAGGCTATATCCCCAGCCCCCTGGACACGTTCTGTGCCTGTGAAACCTCAGCTGAGCTTGGAATGGGTTGCATAGGTGACTCCTCACGGAGCCAGGAGATGAGCACGTGGGCTTGCATAAATGTCGACTTCCATGTATATGCCCACATGAGCAGACTCCATTGTCACAACTTTCACACATTTTAGACTCTAAGGGTATTTTTAGCGCTACCTTCCCTGCCAGATTCTTCTACATCATGATAAATTCATAATGCAAAGTCGCAGTCAAAAACAGCATGCCCAGAACCGGGAATAAATGCTTTAATTTTCTGCCTTGTACTCCGGTTAGCTGTATTTATTCCTTCTCTTCCTACTAGTTTGTAAATTCCCAGAGGACAGTGACTCAATTTTTATACACTTCTGTGTCTTTCATAAGATTTGGCATATCATGAGTCTCAGTTTTCTATTTCCATGTTCGTTGAATGACTTAGTGTCTGACTAAATGTAAGATAAGTGATTGAAGGCTTAGTTTTTTTAAAAAAAAGTGTATTGGTCTGTAGCTAGGTGGGTGGTGGGTATGTAAACAGCAATGGAGTGATTTCTGCTCATTTATTTCTTGCAATGCCTTTGAATGTTGTACAAAGAAATAAAAGGGGCAACATCGTTTTCTTCTTGCCTAGAAAATGAACAGAAAGCCACCATGTTCTTTGGTTATATATATTTAAAAGAAAAGCCCCAGCACAGCCCTGGGAATGACATCTTCTGTGGTCCCTGCTCTCTCCTCAGAGCCGGCACGCTGCGGAATTGTGCTTCTGGATTGCCATCACGCCTTCCTTCTTGTTAGTCTCCAGGAGGCGGCTTTCTGGGCATTGCCTTTCATTCTCTGAGAACGATGTTTCTGCAGAGGCTATTCTTAGAAAGCTTGGTAGGAGGCAGAGGCCCACCCCGGTTCGCTATGATTCAGCACGGCTTCACTAATTATGCATCCTTCTTACTGTCGATGATGGCTCTAAATATCTACAAAACGAATTCCAAGGAACCCAGAGGCTAATTGGGCTGCAAACATCCCTTCACGGAAGCCCAGAGGCAAGAGATACACAGACAATTAAGTTCTAATGGGCCAACCCAGGCAACCGCTGCTCCTCCGGCCGCCCACCTCCTGGGCCGGGCCCCGCATGCCGGCGGCACCGCCGAGCAGCCCCCCGCCACCGCACGCGCACCCCGAGAACCGTCCCGCCCCCCCCCGATGGCATGGCCTCTTTCAAAACATTCCATAGTTTTCTCTAAAGAAACAGCGTGATACGTGGGCAGCATGCGGACTGCTGGGGTGAATGAGAGCAATCGCCTCGTGGAAACCCATCTCATCGCGGGGAAGAGTTAGACGGAGACACACCAGCGACACGGAGGAGAATCGGAGCCTCAAGTTGGAATCCCGGGCGGTCAGGCCTTTCTTCTTGTTCTTATGCTGAAGGCTGTTGTGACATTGGCATCGAGACTCCTTTTCCAACCATGACACTCCCGTTCTCCCCCACCCCAGCCCCCCGCTGGGCCCCGGGCTGGGTACGACTCCCGGAATATGGACTCTTCCTCGGGAGGACGTGACGTGCGTGCAGAGCCGCTCACGGGGTGGGTCGGCCACCGTGTTGTGGCGGGGCAGCTGCCGCTCGCTGGGTCTGCGCTTAGGACTGAGGACGGTGCTCCCAACTACAGCAGCACGGGCCTTGTCTCCAGGGAGATGCACAGGGCCTCGGGAGGTGAGGGGGGTGGGAGGCGTGAGCAGGTGGACAGGCAGACCCAAGCACAGCACCCGCTGGATTCTTCCGGCTGGCGGGACACAGAGCCTGTGGTGCTAACCCTAGGGTGTGTTAAACAAACTAGATATGGCCCTACTCGATGTCAGAGAGAGTTAGCTGTCCAAGGTGACTCCATGGCTTTGGCTTTGACCCACGGAGCCTGGGTTTGCCACGTAACAAAAGTAGGGAATGGCTGGGAGGTTGGAAAGTGGGAAAGGAGCAGAATCAGGAGCCAATTTTGATCTACTACATTTAATATTGCAATAGAAATGTTGGACCCAAGAGTATGGACTTCAGAGATGCCAAGGCAAAAAAAAAAACCATTGGAAGATCATCATCACGTATGATAGTAGTTATTATTATCGGTAGATATGAATGCTTCCTGTCATCCCAGGAGTAAGAAGCCGAGATGCAGCACCTGTTTTCTAAGATCGTGCCTTAGGTCAGGAGTCAGGAGCTGTGAGAAGATGCAGCGGCCTGGCCGCTCAGCCAGGGCAGCTTTCGCCTGTCCCCCTGTGGGACTGGGGTGCCTCTCCTCCCTCTCACGAGCAAGCTCCGGGGGGCACCCCACGAGGGGGCTGCTCGGCCAGGTTCTGCTCACTCCCAGCGCCCGCGCCTCATCAGACTGTGTTCTTCCAGGCGAATCGCGGCTCCAGAGGACCGCGGGGCTCCCTGAGCGCAGCCCGGGCCCGAGAGGAAAGCGCAGTGACTCGTTGTAAGCCACGGGAGGCGGGGGGAGTCTCAGGTTGGTCCAGCACCCATCCTCTCGCTCCTCCTCATCAGGAAAGGTGATGGGGGAACATTTCTCAGGGTCAGCAGAGAAGAGCAACCAAGACACAGGTGCAGGACGCGCCATGACCCTGCGTGTGTGGAAGGGCCGGGCCTCTCAGCCTCCCTTCTCCTGAAATGTTAGGCTTCGGCTAGCCCCTCCCAAGTGAGTCATAGTGTCTAAGACCACGTGGAAACAGAACCCTCCCTCCTCTCCCCCTCCCCTCTCCCCCTTCCACTCTCCCCTCTCCAACTCTCCTCTCCTTTTATCTCCTCTGCTCCCCTCCCTCCCCTCCCCTCCTCCTCATTCTCCTCCCCTCCTCCTCATTCTCCTCCCCTCCTCCTCATTCTCCTCCCCTCCCCTCCCTTCTCCTCCCCTCCCCTCCCCTCCCCTCCCCTCCCCTCCCCTCCCCTCCCCTCTCCTCTCCTCCATTCCCCTCCCTCTCCTCTCCAGGTGACTCATTTTAAGCCTTTGGAATGCAAGGCATGAACGTCACCCTCATGATATCCTAGACCTCCCCCCACCCCAAATCTTCCTTTCAATTCTTTCCTCAAGCTACAAAGACAGCGAAGTCGAACGCCGTGTCTGCGGCGCAGTTCTGTGTGGAATGCTGGCCATGGTCCCCCCATCGGGAGACGTGAGAGCGTGATTTGTGGCTCAGAGCGAGCCCCACGCCTTCCTCCAGAAGGTTCTCCACACAGCGCCGCGCCGGGGTCTGCCTTCTCCTTCTCCCCAACTGCCAACCTCCACTCTCTCCTCCACATCTGCCTGAAGCTAGTTCCAGTCCCTTCCCTAGGACAGTCTGGATCTTCCCATCCTACGCACTTCATAGCACCCACATGAATCCTCGCTCCGTATGAGACACGCCTCGTATGGATCAACAAGTGATGTTGGGGGTTATTTTCCCACGCAGGCTGCAGCCCTGCCGTTGTGTCATCTGTATCTTCTGGGACTGTGTGGTGTAAGCACCGAATCCTCCTTGATGGGTCTGTTTGATAGCGAGTTTGGCTCTCACTCAACATTTGTTGGATGTCCGGGTCTGCTGTATTGGTTTCCTAAGGGTACCCTTACAAATCACCCCAATTCTTGAATCTTAAGGCAAAATAATTGACTCTCTTACATTTCTGGAGCTATAAAGTCCCAAATCAGTTATTGACAGGATGGTGATATTTCCCCAGCGTTCTCTGGGAGAGGAGGCAGCTTCCCTCCCCGCCCAGGAGGCCGCTGGTGTCCCCGGGCTTGCGGCCACCCTCCCACCTCGCCCTTGGCCCCCACAGGCCTTTGTCCCTCCGTCGTTCCCTGCACCGTCTTTCATAAAGTCGTCTGTCAGCACTTCTGAGTGGCCAGCTTCTCCAGGATGATCCCATCTCAAAAGATCCTCACCTTAATCTCAAAAGATGCCAGACAGGCTGCCCTTCCAGGCGAGGTCGGAAGCTGCCCACCTGGGCGAGTCCACACCAGGAGCTTCCGGTGACCGTGTCTCCTGGAGAGGGCACAGCGGCTGCACCTCAGCTGGGAGCCGGCGGGAGGTTGGGAAGGACGGAACACCACCTTCTGGTCTGGCGTCTCCACGGTGTTTTGTGCTCTCTCCCTTTTACTGCCCAGGAGCTCTGGCTTCTGGAAAGAATTTTTTTCTTTCTGGCTTTCTGGAAAGAACCGTTTTCTTTTTCAGAGAATGAATCACAACTTGCCTTAGGCAAGCTGGAAATAGCAAGATTCCACATACGAACATCCGTGTGTGCACATCACAGTGCATCTGCGTACATACGTGTAGGCATTTCAGCATACGTGAGCACGCGTGTGTTTAAATTCACATGTGCGTTACGTGTGTAAGCATGCATGTGTATGTATGCGCTAATGCATATTCATGTTTTTATAAATGACAGAAAGATATACATTGTCATTCTTTCTCTGCATAGAATTGAAGAGCTGAGGAGACAGCCACTCTTCAAACACCCTAGTTTTGAGGTGTTTCAGACCGCACATTTCAAACGTAAAGTGCGTACCTACTGAACTAATGATGGCAGTGGAGAGAAGAAATTTTAAGCTTAGCAATCGGGGTCTTCAGTCTTTCATGCTGCCTGAATTACGTGTGGCTATGCTCAATTTCTTTCCCACGCCTGCTCCTCCCTCGGGCTGCTAACAATGCTAAGGTAGAGGCACTGGACTCTAGTCAGAACCGCTCTGTGATGTTAAGTGCCTGGCTTCTTCTTCACTGAAAAGAGGTGAAGTAGTGGGTAGAGTCTAGGATTGTTAACATCATCCAGTTCTTTGAACATTTGCATGTCTACTTAGTTTCTTTTTAACTAAATGAAAGTCTGCCGTCCAGACTCAAGGTTATTTGATGAAAATACTTTCTTCCCCCAGTGGCAGATTCCTTCTGGCACCCACCCTACATGATTCCACTGGAAACCAGGGAAGAAACTGAAGTGAGTCACGTCTCTGAATCACAAGAGTTCTGAAAACCTGAAACTCCACTTGTCAAACAAGGGTGTGTTGCAACTCCCCGTGGGCCCTAAGAGCTCAGTGCTCTGAGTCCTGTGAACCCAGGGGTTGATGAGGTGACTTTGGCCCAGGTGAGACTCGGCGGGGGGGGGGGGTGACGAAGCGGAGAGCACCACCATCCGTCCGCGCATTCTGCATCTGTGGGAATCACACAGGACAAGTTCCGGCTCCTCGAACAGTCAACGGCTCTTCTCATCAAACCTCACGAGTTCAAAATGCGCACTGACGTGTTTTTCCCGTGGCCTAGAACGATCCCCTCTATTGGGACCTGCTGTGGCACTGGGCTCAGCCCAATCCTCATGCCAGGGTAGGGGCGGGCACCCGTGAAAGCCGTGCGGGCCTCCTCGGGGCTGGACACCGGGCCTTCTGCCGGCTGGTGTCAGGGGAAAGTCCTGGCAGAGGCGAAGTGCAGACGAAGCATCCGCCGTATGAAATGAATGCGCGGAGCCAGCGAGCGATCAGCAGCGACGACTGGGCCACAGCGATCCAGAAAAGAACCGCCACGGGCGACTGCCACAGGCCCACGCCGTACAGGACAGGGCTGTGGGCTCCGGGCACGCTGGCACCCGGCCCGTCTCTTCAGTTCCGCAGCGATCAGTCCTGTGGGGTGGGGTGGGGGCCCGTGTAGTCCATGTGGAGATCGGGTCCCCGCTCTCCACTTCGTTACCCCTCCCCCCAACTCTCAACACCTGCACTCAGCCCTTGTATGTTTCTAACACAGAGCCTAATAGCTGTGCCCCTATGAACGCATAAGAGGATGCTGAGTGAAATGAACTCCACGTTATGGAAACGAGTGATATATCACTGTTGTAATCACTTTCCACATGCCATGTGAAACCGTAGCTTCTATTGTGGATGATCCTCTGGTATCCCCTTCCTGTGGTTGTCCCTGCACTATCTCTGTATCTTATTTGAGTACATTGGAAACCTTGTATACTGGTATTAGAACTAGGGAAGTGAAAGGGAATACCAAAATCGAGAGACACAGGGTAAGAAGACAAATGACTACAAAAGCCATGCTTGCAAAACTGTTTGGTGTAAACCAACTGAACAACTCATGGGGAGAGACGGAAAGGGAAGGGAGAGGGGGGAATGAGGGACGAAGTAACAAACGGTACAAGAAATGTATCCAATGCCTAACGTATGAAACTGTAACCTCTGTGTACATCACTTTGACAATAAATAAGAAAACAAAAAGGAAGTATAAAAAAAAAGGAGGCTGCTGCCAAGATGCAGATGGGCTTCTGAGGCTGCGTCCACAACTACACATCACCCAAGTTCCCAGCCTCGACCTCCGTGCTCTTTCTAGGACATGCGCTCTCATTTTTTCAATAGGAGTAAACTGATGGTTTTCTGAAATTTTAAGTTACAGTTCCCTTTTCCCTGAAAATTCCTAATTTGGTTCATCATTCTTTCCTGTCATTCTGTGGTGAGCAGCAAGGCGAAGTCAGGTCATACTTCAACAGGCTGCTCAGAAAACCCCTCAGCTAAATACCTGATTTCACTATGACTTCTACTTCCTAGAAAGCACTCAAGCAAAATTAAACACGGCCAAGTGCAATGGCTCATAACTGTAATCCAAGCTCCTCCGGAGGGTCATAGTTGGAGGCTAGCCCAAGGAACAGTTTTCGAGAACCTGTCTTAGCCAGTGGTGGTGTGTAGTCAGTCACAAATGCCGGTCATCCCTGTTATGTAGAGTTCAAGATCAAAACAATCGTGATTCCAGACCAGCTGAGACAAAAACATTGGGAGACTTCATCTTGCTGACAGAAGATGCAGTGCCTGCCCCACCCCCACCACCTAATAGAGGAAACCTAAACGTAGAGAGCCGTGAATATGCACAAGGAGCACATTGCAAAATAGGCAGAAAAGTGCACAAAAGAACCAGAGTTGTTGCTCAAGGGTAGAGCACCTGCCTAGCGAGAGCAAGGCCCTGAGGTCTAATTCCAGCAACACACACACACACACACACACACACACACACACACACACACACACTTCTTGCGACTTTCTAACAATAATCGTCTTCCCTCTGATTTCGAACACTGTCTCCCACAGGTCCCTCTGACGCTTTACCAGGATCATTGTGAATAACCATATTTCTTCTAACAACCTCCTCAAAACAACCCAGTTTAGGATTTTCCCAAACACCTTCCTCAAAACTCCTTCCGCTCCTATCCATCGCAGCCTGGGAGATCCGCTCCCTGACCTCCAGCATCAGTTCGGCAGCATCCTACCCCACGCTACCAGGAGGTGTCCTGTGACTCCGTGACAGATGCCCGCCCAAACACAGCAGGCTGAGCACCGAAACAACGGAAATGTGCCCGTGGCTAAACAGCCAGAGCCAGCAGATCCAGGTCCTTATGAGACTCCCTCCCTTTGGAAGCTCATCGACAATTGGGAAAGATCTCAGTTGCCTTCTCAAAGGCCCTGCCTCCAGTACGGGCAGCGTGCGAGCTGGGGTCTCCCACTTGCGACCACACGGCACGGCTCCAGACACCAGGATGAAGGGTGGGTATGCCCGACGTTCTATGCTCTACAGAGGCGCGTGCAGCCTCAGAGAGCCTGCCCACGGCGGCTGTGGGCACGTGGGAAGGGGGAAGACGCACTGGAGAATTTCAGCTGCCACCTGTCCTCGCGTTTGTGGATCACGCCGATAATTCCTCTGGGCCCCACAAAACTCTCCAAGAGTTCACAATACTTACGCTATCAAAACGTTCCAAGAGATGTGTTGGAAGCAAGTACAAATCCCCTGTGAATACTCCTTTTAGAAGCAGGCATCAACTAACCCTGCTAGTTAAAGTGGTGAGGAACTCAAACTTAAATTTAGTAAGCATATACCTCAGGAGAAAATAAATCGCCATGAGTGAGATTTATTCGAAGCAACAATGTGCTCAATAATTTCAATTGGGTGTTAAAGTAACTGAAAAAAATAGAGCGTATTTAACACATTTAAAGAAATAGAAATAGAAAATAAAAGTAAGTGTCATGAGATAAAAATTGTCTGAAGTAATAGGAAAATTTTAAAAGAAACAAAAGTTCTAAGAATAAAAAAATGCAATAATTAAATGAAAGAAGAGAGGTGCATGGCAGATTGCTTGTTAAAAATGGCCAATGCAACTCTTTTGTCATACCCATCATTCCTGTACACATTGCGTCTGGGTTTAGCCATTTGGCACCCTTGACTAATGAAAAACGGCAAAGGATTTCAGCTGAGACTGGGAAGATCTTCCTGAGGTCCCTGGCCCATAACCTCACCAAAGAACTAAGCTTCCTGGGGACCAGAGATCCTGAGCACATAGCCAAGACCCAGCCCGCCCACAGACCCACGAGTGACAGGCCCGAGACCCACAGGCCTGCCTGCAGACTACAGAAAGGAAGCACATGTCCCAGACCAGAAGAACAGCTCCAACAGCCCGTAACGGTGGTTCAGTGGGTACTGTGTTACCCAGTGTGCTGGCACAGTAAGCACCGAAAGAGCTGCAAAGACAAGACACAGTTAAGGAAAAGATGAGCTATGTAGAAAATCCCAAGAGATGATTCAAAATGCACGCCACGATGAGCTAAAGGAAGACATACATGACCAGAGTGGCTAACGGGAGCTTCCGGGGAAGATGGCGGAAGCGCCACGGGAAGGACACGGACGAACACTAATCCTCAGTGAAATTTAATTCAGCAAGTCCAAGTCCAGTGAGGCTAAGGAGAAAAAGGATGACATCAACCCGTAAACGTGCAGTGGCTCAAATGCAGGGCACCAGAGGGAAAGACGGATAACAATAACCCCAAATGAAGGAAAGCATGAAATAACTGGGTCTTACTCTTCAAAAGTGTGAAGGTCATGAAAGACCAAAAAAGCAAGAAACTCTTCGTAATTAAGACAGACTAAAGGGCATAATTAAAAATTAAAAATAATTAGAACCGAAAGTTAATAGCAGTACTAATTAAGACCTATGGGAGTTATTTCAGAAGATACTTGAATGCTCATATCCTTAAATTCTTTCACTAAGAAGCAGATCAGACTGAAACAAATGAGCTTAGTCTATAACTTCTCATTGAGAAACAATAACTCATAAAAATAGAAAAAAGTAGTAACATATGAGCAGAAGTTAATGTAATAGAGAACAAATATACACAAACTATTATCAAAAGCTAAAAGCTGATGCCCAGAAAAATCCACCTAAAATGGCAAACCTTTGGAGATAATTGATCAGAAGTGAAACAGAAATTACAAAACGGGTAATATTGGGGAGGTAAAAGAGGAGTGAAGGTCCGACTGTACCCAAGATGAATAAGACATTCACTGAAAACCTTTGAAGCCGATTCATCACAATAGCAAAATACTTGAGGCTGAAAAAGAAGTTAGTCTGATCTTTCTGGAGATGTGGGCTCAGGCATCCATGTTGGTGATGGCTGTCTTGGGAGCAAAGTCTCAGGGATGAATAGAGCCTCACTTGGAAAATCTCATGAAAAGAAGTGTGTGTGTGTGTGTGTGTGTGTGTGTGTGTGTGTGTGTGTGTGTGTGGTCTCATCAGGATTAAATCACGGGGGCTTCATCCTCAGGACCTTATCTAATCCTTACTCCTGAAAAGATTTGCCTCTAAATCTCATGGTCAGATTAAGTTTCCACCCTTAATAATTCACAAAGGGGATTTCCTTGCAGCACATGAAGACAGGAGGGAGGTTCAAACTATATCCAAACATAACGTTACGTGTCATAGAGAATTCCAAGGGGGAAAAATCATGTCATTAAACTGATTCGAGAAGAGGAAAGAGAATACGATCATTAAAGAAATTCAATCCTTAATTAAAAATCCTTCCCTCAAGATCTCAGCATCAACAAGAACGAAACAGAGGTTTCATAAACGTTCAAGGAGCAACTATTTCTGAACGTACACAAAGTTCTCTTGGAAATCGCACAAATGCATACACCCCCTAATTTATTTTAAAGGTCACGGCTACTTCATGTTAAAGGAAGAACAACAGGAGCGTAGAAGACATGGGGAATTATAGCCTGCTCATACTTAGAAGCGGAGCCCCATTGATCCTCACCGCCTCTCTGTGATGTATAATCTAGCAGGCCGTGATTACATCTAGTTCATAACACAACAAAAGGCTGATTTGCTATTAGCGAAGTACGTAAGAAAATAAAAGAGAAAAGCTGGAAAACTGGGAGGCTCTCCCGGAACATGAACTCCAGCCAATACAAAGAGAGGGAATGTTCCCAGTGTCGGGGTCCCGGGGCCGCCCCTGGCACAGCCTGCGTCGGCGAGTGGGCAGCAGATCGTCCTCGCGGGGTCCGCGGCAGTGGGTTTTGCATGCGTTGCTTTGATGGGTGGAGGGACACGATGGCGCACGCCCTCCCGGAGCCCGCACCTCACGCGCGGCGCACGGTGGCGAAGGAACGCTTGTGTTGTGAGCAGCGTGGGAAAGAGAAGTGCCTCTTACGCCCCGTGGGTGACCTGAGCAGTGTCCTCCTTCCGCGTGTGCCCGGCCGAGGCCCAGGCCTGGCGAGTAGAATTCAGACCCTGGGGGGAGCAGAATCGGCACCTCGGGTGGGAGGGGCCCCTTGGAACTCCCACTGGGGCGGCGGGGGGGGGGGGGGGGCGGCCAGGAGATGGTGTGCTGGCTCCCTCCCTTCTTCAGCTGGCCCTGGTTCCCAACTATTTCCACATCCACAGGCCAACGCCCCAGGACACACAGCCCATCGGGTGACGGTGAGGCCCCGTGTTGGGTGAAGAAGACACCTCTGTGCCGGTGGGGTCAACGAGCATGTCTATTTACCACAAAAGGACTCCAAGAAACCGGTTTTGCCTGTGCACAGCCCACGCACAGATTGGGCCAAGTGAGCTATTCTTTCTATAAACTTTGGATTGCTTTTCTGTGAACAGAGAAAAGCAGGTTTCCTCTCACGACTTCAGTTCTGGCACATTTTCGCCCACACTTTGAGCACAGTCTTCAGGACTACAGCTCCTGAGGGACGGGGCTTGCAGATGGTCCATCAACCCCTGCACAGCCAGGGCCCCCAGCCAGATGCGCCTGAGTCGTGTCTGCGAGTCATCTTGCTTCCCTTCTGCCCACATCCGTTCCATGGAAATCTCCCTCCCTCCCTCCCTCCCTCCCTCCCTCCCTCCCTCCCTCCCTCTCTCTCCTTTTGTTCTAATCTTCTAAAATTCATTTATTTTGTGAAGAGGTAATTCTATCTCCATTGTTACATAGAAAAAAAATCAAAATGTGGGGTAATTTCTCTTGTCTCTATTGGTCGTCGTCTCTTGTTGGCTAATTCCCAGAACGCCTCGGTAGATAGCCAGTTTGTGTATTTATTCAGGGTATATACAAGCACACACAACTATGTATTCTTTCCTTCTTTCTAGACAAATAGTCTCAGCATAGCACCAGTGTGTGCCTTGCGTCTCGTGGTCTGTAAGTTCACGAAACAGCGGCAGAGGCTGGAAGCCCCCCTGAGAGCTGAACCCAGATGTATAAATCCTAGCAAAAGTTCACAAAACTAGTGAATAAACACATGAACCCCCCAAATAGCAGTGACCTAGTGAAAGCACTTAAGTGAGAGTATAAAGGAAGCAAGGTGAAACAATGAGCTCAATAAAACAACAATAAAAACTGTCAAGGAAATTAATGTTTACAAAACGAGCGAAAGCCGGGTGCCCGTGGCTCCCGCCTGCCATCCTAGCTACTCAGGACGCTGAGATCTGAGGATCGGGGTTCAAAGCCGGCCTCGGCAGGAAACATCCGTGAGACTCTTATCTCCAGTTAACCACCAGAAAACCAGAAGTGGCGTTGTGGCTCCAATGGTAGAGTGCTAGTTTTGAGCCGAAAAGCTCAGAGATGGTGCCCAGGCCCCGAGTTCAAGCCTCACAACGACAACAACAAAACAACCAAACAACAAAAAACACGACTATTGAATTGCAAGAGAAGTTGGACAAACAATAACAGAATGATCTGAATGACAAGAAAGTACAAATAAGAGATAAATGAACAAAGAATGTAATGCGGGATATGAGAGAGGAATTCAATAAAAAAAGAAAAGCATGACCATAAGCCAAACCCATGTCCTAGAAATGAAAGGCTCAACTGCCCAAATAAAGCTCTTGATTTAAAGCTTCTCTAATAGCAAAGAAGTTGAAAACAAGGCGCTAGATTGCAGAAAAGCAGAGGAAATGGATAAAATTGCCAGACATTCAAAAAGCTCTTAGAAGATGCACAAGGAGGCTCAGAAGACCTCTTACCCTCTGTCAAAAGATCAAAATTAATGGGGTTACATGAGAAAGAAGAAATACATTTAAAGTCATTGAGAACCAATTCAACTAAGTAATGACAGAAAACTTCTCCAACCTCAAGAAAGAAAGCAATGTCTTGCAACAAAGGCTTCTAGAACTCTAAACCAGGTAAGACCAGAGAAGAAGCATCCTAGACACATTGTAGTAAAAATACTTCATATACACACTATAGAAAGAGTATTGACAGCTGCAAAAGAGGAGTCAAGGGACTTACAATGATAGGTCTACTACAATACCAGCAGATTTATTTACATAAAAACCAAAAGCAAGGAGCCCATGGAAAGTTAAATTCAAGTCAACTTTGACTACTATGCGGGGTGAAGCTATCCATCAGGATTGATGGAGAAATAAAATCCTCCTATGGTAAGTGAAAGACAAAAGGAATTCACGACCATTCAACCACCTCTGTAAAAGATACTAAAGGGAATCCTATTCTCAGAAAATATTCAAGACAGAGAAATACAAGAAAGAAGAAACCCTGCTAGCAAAGTAGATCAAAAAATCAGGAAGAAAAAAAGAAGGTAATATCACAAAATGGCAGGAGACACACCATCTCTCATACCATGATTCCATCTCATCCCAGTCAGAATGGCCGCCCTCAGAAAAACAAATGACAACAAATGTTCCTGTGAATGTGTGGAAAGTGGAGCCTAACACACTGTCGATGGGAATGTAAGCTACTGCCTCCTCTGTGGAAGTCAATATGGAGACTCCTATGGAGACCCACCCATACTACTACTGGGCATAGGCCCAAGGGGAGGAAACCAGTGACACTGGCATACATATAGTTACTGCAATACCGTTTACAACAAACTATGGAATCCGCTAAGTCGCCCAACAAGAGCTGTGGCATGTGCTACAGCATCAAGCCATTGGTTGAGGTGGAGTCTTGGGGACTTTCATGCCCGGACTGGCTTCGGACCTTCCAATATGACCAAGTTTCACATATGACAAATGCATTTCTAAAGCACACATATTATCTGTTCCCCTTTCTGAAGAGATATTCCAACCGTCACAAACCCAGGGACAAAGAGACTCAGCACCGCCTTTCTCACGCAGAGACAAGTCACCGAACCTTATGGATGACAAATGCATGTAGTGAGGCAGTGAAGTAGTCTCTCGAGGTGGAGAACTGTGAAAGTCACATGTTTTATTATTATTGCAAATTAATTCAGACGTTGTCAGTCAGGATCCTCATTGGCCCTTATTTTACGTTACGGGAAACCTTGGTCCTGCGGCCTCCCCAGGAATTAAAGAAGAAGGATGAGGGGGAAGGACACAGCGTGGCATTGCGGGGAGTGGAGCCGGGAGGACGGGCGGACCCTGACAAGAAACAACTGACCGTAGCTCTCAGCCGTGGAAAGAACTAGAGCATCAGGTCAGGACACAGGCGGCATGGTTTCCTGGCACAACAAACAGCTGATATGTATTACGCATGACCCTGTATCGTGAGGAATTACATCGCAGTAGAGGCTATTTGCAAGCAAATGAAAAGGTTCCACGTTTTAACAAATGCTTCCATTCAAAGGAGTAAACCTTGATAGATATCTTTCTAAATATATGTGTAAACTAATAAAGTACATAAAATTAATCAAAATTAAATATATACATTTCTAAACAGATAGACAGACATGGAACTGGCGGGTTCAATGGAGGAGAGGTGGGTCACGGGTTAGCAGGTCCACAGCATTTGGAACTCGAAAACCGTTGGCACCAAGTGAGCTGCCGAGCCTGGGAAGCGAAAGGCGAGGGCGAGGACGATGAGGAAGAACCTGTGAGGGGAGAAGCGGAGCCAAGTTCCCAGTGGGAAGGAGCGCCTGGGTCCTCTGCTCTGGCAGGCTTGTGTTCGAATCTCCTCCCCGTCTCCTCTGGACTCCATGGCGTCTGAGTGTGGTCTGCACCTGCTCATCTCTCAACAGTCACACGGAGCACTGAGCGGGAGCACGGAGCCAGGCCCAGGAGGAAGCTCCCAGCTCCGACCGCCCAGGACAGCCCTCCCTCAGGACCCTCCCTCAGGAGACCCTGCCGTCTCAGCAGCCCTCACCGATTCTTGGAAATGTGTTTGGATGAAGACATGGCCCCCAGCTCTTCTTTACAAATCAAGGCACTGGCTTCAGCCCTGTCTTGGTGGGGAAACCGGGTGCTTGATCTTCTCGGCGCTGCTGTGCGGCTGTGATCTTCGCTTCCTACCAGAACCACGTTTTAACAGGAAACAGCCACCACGTCCCCCTCAGTGGGTCACGCAGACCCTGCGCACCTACCGTGACGCCAGGGGCCTAGGGGAGCCACGCTCCCGTACAAAGTAAAAGCAACGAAGTCACAGGCCGCACGCCGCTCCCGGGCTGTGAGTCATAGGGCCACAAATTTTGCCAAGAAACAGATGGGCTACAGTAGCTCCCTCCTTGTTCTGGAATTAACAGATCTGACTTTCCGGTTATGCTAATCTGTGGAGAGTGTAGCAGACAGCATATGTGTTTGGACTTGGGATGCTTCTTATTTACAAGCACAACTGAATTTGACTTCTCTTTCTCAGTTGCTGAAGCCAGTTTTGCAGGTTGTAGACACGTGTTTGGTGCCCTGGAGAAAGTGATGGCCTTGGTATCAGGTTGGAAAGGCAGACCCACCCCGCTTTCCCAGGTATCCATTATCCCCACGCATTCGCTCCGATCATTTCTTTCAAAACCGCCCTGAACCACCCATTTCCCGCCTTCACACGCCGCGCTGAACCTTCAATCCAAAATACGCACAGTGTGCTGTCACTCCCAACCCTCACCGTGAGCCATTAGCCATCTACTGACCCGGTGCTTAAGAGCTTAGGAGGCTTTTGTCAATCGTTGTGGGACTCGAACACTCCGTTTCCTAACATCCATGGAGCAGGATAAGGTCTTTGCCTGATCATCATCTCAGGGTCACTTTAATAAGGAAGTGGAGGGAGGTGGGGAAAGTTGAGGAAGCTGGAGGAGGAGGAGGAGATGAGAGACAGGGATTCCCGGGAGTTTGGGCAGGCTCAGAGTCCATACGAAGCGTGACTCTCCTCGGAGGCAGGCCGTCGAGCGCCGCGTTTTCAGAGTCTATCCTCTGACAGCCACATACGAATTTAGAGCCCTATACGGTGACGCTGCTATCTGCAGACATCTTTAGGCCTGACTCCTCACTAGTAGAAACATATTGGCCGGTGGACATTTGCGTTACTTGGGGAAAAAGCTCCGGGAGAGGGGGGAGAGAGGAGTACCCAGCACCTTGTCCTGAGCACCTCTGCAAGCACCTGCTTGTCATTAGTGAGCGGCTTGCTTTCAGTAGCATGACACGTTTCCATGACTTTTATACTTTCCTATACGTACTGACAGGATGTTTGTTTAATGTCTTCAATAACACCACACATTAATTAGTAAGGAAATGGAACCGCTGGGACGGCAAATCATGCAGAAGGCTCACTCTTTTCCTACCAACTAGACAGCATGGTTTCTGATGACAGACACTTAAATATTTGTGGCAACATATAAAGGTCCTTGGCTGAGGGTAAGATTTTTTGTCTGTCTCAACTGATGAGAAATTTGAGACTCTCTTAATTTTTTTTTTAAAAGCAGAAGTGAATACATTTGTATCTCAGATTACTAATCTAGGCGAGCTTAGAGAAACTCAGTGCCCTTCGCTATCCGAAGGATTTGATAGCCACATTTGCCTATCTACTCAGAAAGCATGCATTTATTTGCATTCCAAAAGCCTTCCTTTCAAGCAACAAGTTTTGTACTTGTGAATCTCAGTGGTAATAATCTACCAGGCCAGTGTCCATGGACAGGTGTTGTCTAGGTAGGTAAGTGGTCTCGAAGCTGACTTCCTTCAGGGTTTCCCCTTGTTCTTTCTCATAGATCCATCTCAGAACCATTCATCGTAGCTGCTGGAACTCTCCAAGGAAAAGGGCACCAGACTCCGTGAACTCGATCCTCAAAACTGATTGCCCACCAAAGAAAACACTGTGAGCCAAACCCAAGACTGAGAACAAGGCCAGACACATAATAAGTAAGGTGAATTTTGCATCTAGTGAGAAGTTGGTACGTAGTTTCAGGACTGTACACAAGGCAAACTGTAAAGGAATCCCAGCAGAAAGTCCCTCTCCCACCCGGATGGAAGGCGTATCCTGACTGCCACGCTTCTGCCTGCAGCCAGGGTAGTTTTCTTCTCAAACCACCTGTGTTTCCCATGCTAAGAACCTAGTAAAATTCCAAACAAGCCTGCGACATTACCTATTCTAAAATTTCAAAGCAATAAAGGCATTTACTATGTTATTTTAGCTGATTGTTTTTGAAAAGAAAAGTAAAGCCATTGCATGGAGACAATTACAGTAAAGTTAAGAGAGACAGATATTATATTATTTAAATGTGCAGTTTAAAAGTGCATTAAAAAGTTATGGCCCATTAATGTAAATTATTTTGCAGTGAAAATATCTAATTATCTCTTCCAGATAACAAACACAAATGTAAATGTTTTGGCCTAATCATAAGAAGCTGCACTATTAGAAGCCCAGATTGGGTCCCAAAGTTGAATTGTCTACACAGTTTGCCTGATGTGTCTCCGGTGTGCTGTTTCTTGATGCCTCTTTTATAGGACAAGGAAGGAAAAATGTGTTTGATTTTACTGTACTGAAATTGCATTTTTATAAAATCAACTATTTGACACAGTAAATGATCGCAGGGATTTCTCCCTCTTTAAAAAAAAAATTGCAACTGCTGTGATTCTCTGAAAAACACGAGTGTGTATCCTTTTCAGGACTGTTTACCCACATATTTCATGTCAGAATTATCCACATTCCTGTGGTTAAATACGAGTAGAATACAGGAAGCCTCAGATTTAGATTATATAAGGAGACAGAGATGTTTTTAAAAGATATAGGTAAGAATGCATAAATCCTGGGAGGGATGACCCGCTGCTGTAGACTGTTCCTACCTGAATACAGCTAAGCTCTGTTGTTAGGGAAGGGGTCGTGATGGAGCGGAGACCTGGGCCTGTAGCAGCGTCTCTAACACGCCAACCCCACTACTGATCGACATCTGTAAGCAGCTTGAGAATAAGAAATTCTGTGATCATAAAAACAGAAAAACGTCTCCATGCAAGCAGAAGAACTGAGGTGTGTGGTTCCTCTCTACCCCTTCCCCGGCACGGGGGCAGTCCAATTCCAATATCGTTAATGAATTATAGCGTTTTGTTAGCCAAGCAGTGCTATCGACGATCCTAACAACTCAGGGTGCTGACACCCAGGGATCACAGTGCAAAGGCAGGAAAGCTTCTGAGACCCTATCTCCAAACTAACCAGCAAGAGGCAGCCTGGGAAGCAAGGCTCAAGTGGTAGAGCACCAGCAGAGTGAGCAAATGGAGCAAGCATGAACCCCCAAGTTCAAACCCCCACCCGGAATAAAGTAAAATAAAGGTGTGTTTATTCATGGAGTTCCCACACTAGAATGAATCAACTGCATCTACTGACAGCCCTGAGCGCGGAGGAGGCTGGCGGAGGGGCCCCGGCCAGGAGGCAGAGGGGCCCGGGGGCAGGAGGCAGAGGGGCCCGGGGGTCATTCGGCAGTGTGCGCAGCCCAGCTCAAACCCCGGCTGCGTCCCGTCACTGGCATCTGATTTCACCTCCTTTCGCCAATAGATGTCCCTGCAGCAAATGAAAGAGTTTTGAAAGGAGTCCAGGGGTGTAATTAAGTGAGACAATACAGATGCCAGAATTTAAACACTGCCAGTTTTACGTAATTTAATTAATACTGTGGAGAGGGGGAAAATGCTGGCCTGTGCAGGATTCGGTGAGGGAAAGGCTACTGACTAAAGGACTCGTCCTGACAGAAGCAGAGAGATGGGGAGCTGCTCTGTAGATGGCTCTATCTGATTAGGAAGAGCAACCAAACACCCAGTCCCGCTCATGGCTGTATGCCTGACAGTTGACAAGTCTGTGCACTGTAGTTATCTACGGGAACGGCAAAGGCCCATGGCCACGCACAGGCCTACCCGTCTGAGCAGGTGCCCGGGCTCAGTCCTGTGTGGCCACCCTCCTTCCCGGGCCACGGGGGACGAGGACACTCCGAAACAAGACAGTGATCTGCCTCAAAATCACCACCAGAGCAGCATCGTCATTACCAACTTTTACTTTGCTTTATTCTTCAGCCCAGACATTTTGGTAAATATCTATTTCATCTTCCCTCGAGAGGCAGTGGATGCAGCTTTAGATGCAGACTCCAAAGCAATTTTAGCAATAACTGTGCATAGAGCTTACAGCTCTGTAAAAGAAAATCAGGAGACATGAAAAGAGACAGAAAGCTGTGATCAGCGAGGCCCGCCAATGAGAGGCTGGTTTCTCAGGCAGGCCCTCATTTACTGCTTATGGATTTCAAATGACGGGAAATGGAGATTTCAAAGCATGGGGGGGGGGGTTTACATTTGTCTTTATTTAAAATGTTACTTTTTTCTCTTTGTACTTCATGGTTGTTTTCAGGACTTTCATCCACAGTATGCGATAAACATTGTAGATGAAGGGCTGTGTGAAAACGGAGAATGAAGACAGCATGTGGCACAAAGGATGTACCCTCTGCGCGCCTCTCTTGTAAATGGAATTTTATATCGGCATATACTTTAATTGTACAAAGGAAGGTGTTTGATGATGGCACCTCCATAGGCATACACAATGGACTTTGATTATATGCCTAAAATTCAATCAGAACTAGCAGAGGTCTTCAGATGAGAAGTTTTGACTAGAATACAGTCACAGGCTCAATATGACCAATGCACAATACTGGGAAATTGATCAGATTTTGGTTAGTGATGTAATAATATGTGTACTGTATAATTTAATACATATATTAGAGGATTCAATTTTAATTACATTAAAGCCTTCCTTCTTTCTCATCTTTCTTTGTCTTTCTTTCTTCCTTCATTTATTCCCCTTTATTTTCTTTTGTGATTGTTGTTTCTTCATTTGTCCGGCAGAGGATCTAGCCCAGAGCCTCCTCCTTGCTAACATTCTATCACGGAGATACATCACCTATGTTTGTTATTTTAAGTAAGCACCTATAAAAGATGTGCTTCCTTTGTGCTCAGTGAACAAGACATTCCAGAAAGATTCATCTCCAGGGAGGGGTCTTGCTAGGTATGAATAAAGCTATCATCATCCCTTATAAGTAGGTGTTTAGTTTATCGCTTGGTGGGTAAGAAACTACCCATCTTGGTGATTTAAAACACCACCAAGTTGTCTGTACACAGTTGGGTAGGTGAATAATTCAGATATGGGTGATGGGCATCTCTCCTGCTCTGTGGGACACTGATACAGTCAGGTGTCTTTCCTTGTGCACCTGTCACTTTGGAAAAGTAGCAGGTCTGAGGCCCTCACTGCGGTCGACACTCAGCCAGCCTGAGATTCCTGACACATGGCCGGATCTAGGGCAGACGCCCAGGAGGAGCAAGCGAGGGCCTCACAACCAATGGCGCGTGGTCTCTGGCAGTGCCCACAGTCCCAACCCAGCAAAGGGCCGAGCCTCACTCACGAGGAGGAGCGCAGACCCACCTTGCCACAAGAGGAGCCAGACGTTAGTGTTGTCTTCCAGCGGACCAGAATCCCCCCTCCTCTGCTCAAGGCGATTTCATTTTCTGACAAACAAAGCGATTTTCTGACTCCCTCCCCAGACTCCACAGATCTCAACCCCTTACAGCTCTCGGTTCCATCACAAAGAACAGCATGCAGCCATGAGACTCACGGGAAGGCCTGAGAACTGGGAGGCGTGTCCTCTCCTCCCCTGGCCCTGGTGCCTGCCACAGGGGGGTCAGAAGGGAATGTGAAGCAGGGAGAAGCATGGGTCCCAGCCCTGCCGGTGCCCTGGACTTCTCTCCCTCACGACAGGATGGGTGTCCTCCCTCCCCTTGTGAGGAGCCAGGCCCACCCTTCGTCCCCTTCTGGACTTTTGGCTCCATTTCCCGGTGGATACTTCCTCTTCCATAAAAGTCGATCTACGTTTAAAACACAGTAGCTTTCCTCCTATCTTCAGAATATTAGGAAAAAGAGACACAGAGCTTCTTTCTGTAAATTGGATATTAATTGTTCCCGGATGATCAGTCTGGTAAAGATTGAGAGAGTGTTGGGAGCTGAGGCGCTGGTCTTTAGATCCTTTAGGGTAAGTCTGTGGCCATGGCATTGGGGGACCCCAGCCTCCACGCCCCACACTCTACGCCTCGAGGTTCCTGCAGAGGTAAGCGGTTAGATCTGTCACACACTTCCGCCATGCTAGGTCACAATCACAATATGACCAAGCCCGCAAGCAAGGGAGTCAAGGGATCATGGAGGGCAATCTCTAAAACTCTTAGTTACTGGACTAAAACCTTTCTCCTTATAAGCTGATCATCTCAAGCATTCATTATAGGAGCAGAAATAATGGTAATTTCTTAAGCAACGTGGTGAGATGATAGTTTATGAAATAAATCCAACCCGTTGGATAGAATGGGAGCCCACAATTTTTGAGAGGCTGGATTCTTTTCACCTTGGCTGTGAATCTGATGGGAAAATGCCTTTAAGAATCTTAAGAGGAAGGAATTTTTCCCTTAGAGGAGTAAAAAGCACCTCTTAAAACTTTCTGAGATCTTAACAAAGGCTCCTGTACCTACGCCCTTGACTTGACCTTAACCCCGAGAGCATGTATTTCTGGCAGCTCCTGTCTCTGATCTTTGTCTGAGTCACCTCTTCTCTCAGAACCTTTTGCCCACAGGAGACACTGGATACGAGAAAGAATTCTCTGCTCTAACCCTGCAAAACCTCTGCTAGAATATCACTTTTCTATTTGACTTAAAAAGCAAACTGTTCCTTTTAAAATCCATCTTGCTCTTCCCTTTTCACTGAGAACCAAAAGAAGAATGTTAGCACTCTCAGCTTTATGCCTAGAAATTTCCTTAGCCAGAACCATGAATTCAATCACAAATTCCAGATTGCATGTGCCCAGTTCTCCATGTCCCTGAAAAGGTCCATTTGGCCAAATGTTCTCCAGCAGCAGAGCACGGGTCTCCAATTCCCAGGCCCTCTGTCTTCCTCCTTGGCACTAACCGTTCTCTCAGATTTCTATCTACCCGGGCCAACACCGTGCATTTTGAGTCTGTGTGGCAGAGTCATCCTACTTCTGATATCAAATTTGGGTTCAATGTCCTCAGTATGGTTTTACAAAGAATTTTAGAACACAGTGACTTAGACAACAATTGACCGTCAATTCCAGTTCTTTGTGTGACCAAGAAGTTTTCTGTCTCATGTACTATCCTGGAAAAACTGGTGGAACTTTCCAGAAGGTCCTTGCTCAAGGGGCAGAACATGGACTCCTGATCACGGGCTTCCACTGGGCTGCGCTGCGGGCTGGGCCTGTGGTTCTTCCCATGGGGCTGTCTCCACGGGGCAGCAAAGCATCGCAGGATGGAGGCCGAAGTGTCACTGCAGCGAGGCTGTGTCCCCTGAAGGGTGTCACAGGAGTGCAGACAGAACTTCTCCACCTCTGACGTTTCAGCCTCAGGAAGCACAGCATGGGCCCATGGGGGTTGTGGATGCGGCAGGTCAGGAGCTGTCCCTAGCAAAGGGGGTCGAGGAAAGTCTGGGTCTTCCCGTGGACATGGCAAAGTCACCGTGCACACCACATGTAACTAGAGAGGCGTGCCACAGCCATCTCTGGAGACACTAGTGGACGTGACAGTGAGGGCAATGTATCACGTAGGAGAAAAAGATGAAATTGGAGGGTGGCCATGATAGGCAGGCGTTACGGGAGGAATTGTGTCAGCCCCGAATTCTTATGTTTAAATTTTATTCCCCAGTATTTCAAACGCAACCTTATTTGGAAATAGTGTCATGCAATATAGTTAGCTAAGATGAGGTTTCTCTAGTGTACGGCAAGTATTTTTATCTCTGCAATCAAGTGACATTTCGATAAACACACAGGGATTGAGATTGGACCGAAGCACCAGTGATCAAGACACCAGACTGCCGGCAAACCCCTCTCAGAAATGACGGAGGCAAACTGCAAATTCTTCCCATCCCACGGGAAGAAACCAACCAAAATCTTTTTTTTTTTTTTTTTACTCCGTTCTTTCTTTTTTTTTAATTTTTTTTATTATTAATTAAGCAAAAAAATTTTTTTTACAAGGTGTTGTGCTCCGAGGGTACAGTTACATAGTAGGGCAGTGTGTACATTTCTTGTGATATCTTACAACCTGTTTTTCCATCCCTTGTCTAGGTCAGGTAGACCCATATGCAATTTACAATGTATCAAGCACATATACAGTGTTCACAGACTTGGTCTCTACTGTCTCTCCATCTCCCTTTGTTAACAGTCATATATCAGGGAGATCATGCCCCTTTGTTTTCTGTGTTCTAGGCTTGTCTCGCTCAACATTATTTGTTCGAGTTCTGACCATTTCCCTGCGAATAACAATATTTCACCATTCCTAATCGCTATGTAGTATTCCATTGTGTATAAGTACCATATTTTTTGGATCCATTCATCTGTGGAGGGGCATCTGGGTTGTTTCCACATTTTGGCTATTGTGAATTGTGCCGCAATAAACATGGAAGTACAAATGTCCTTTTGATATCTTGGGTTTTGCTGTTTAGGATAGATGCCTAGGAGTGGTATGGCTGGGTCATAGGGTAGGACTATATTGAGCTTTTTGAGAAACCTCCATACTGTTCCAACCAAAATCTTGACCTCAGACCCTGGTCTCCAGAATGGTGAGAAGCTAACTTTCTGTGATCTATGGTCATCAATGTGTGGTATTTGTTACAGCAGCTAGAAGACCCTAAAGCAAGTAGCCAGAGGCTCTTAGCCGAGTCTACATCCAGCCAGTGAAACAAGAGAGGAATCATTTCCTACATTAGAATCTTATGACTACTTTCAAAGATCTAGGTAAATAGAAGTTGGTGTTTTCAAAGATGAGCACTAAAGCCAAAGACCGTCTGTCCAGAAGTAGTTTCTATGACCCTTTTCCCCCAAATGCCACATGGTGTTAACAATCAAAAACCTAGCACTATGTGTGAACTACAAGAGCAGTGTGTGGGGGGCGGGGGTGAGGAGTGTCTGTGCATGTGAGTGTATGTGTGTGTGTGTGTGTGGTATTACACACTTCTCCGAGACCACAGAGCACAGCCATCTTAACAATCCACATTGAGAAGGCTCTCGTCATGGTGTCATTTTAATGTTGCCTATAGAGACGAGTTCTAAGACTCCAGTGAAAGTCCTGGAGAACACCAGCACTCTCTGTCCATGCTGTGCCACTCCATAGCCAGGGACATGCTTTGCTAGTTTACCAGGAAAGTGGTCCTCCTACGTCAGGCCTGGGCAGCCTGCTTCAGCTCCAGGATGGATGCTGGAATATGCATGAGGAGATGACAAAGACTGATCTTCCCACGGAGGACTGAAATGTGGGCATCTGCTCTAATGGCACTAAAAAGAATTAGACTCATCAACCATAGTGATTCATAATGATGGCTGTGTTTGCTCTTAGAATATTAAAGGAATCAACCAGCCACCCGATTGCCAAGAGAACTTTCTTTATTGTACCCTACAACATCTTTCTTTCTCTCATTCTCTCAATATATAGATTTTTATATAGATAGATTCCAAAATGGCATGACTGGCTCAAACATTAATGTAGCCAAGAAAAATTAAAATGAGCTAATATTTTTGATTAATGCACGTTTCTATGCCTGAACTCAGGAGCATAAATAATCCTTTAAAAAAGTAATACAGTCTGCAAATAGGATCAAATCAAATTTCAAGGCACTTTGTTAATGAAAAGTATTGATTTTCATAGTATTTGGTCCAAGCCATCGCCAATTTTCAATCTACTTGATATTCTTCCTAACAATGAGCCCTTCATCTCGCTTGTACAGAGCCCTTCCCTTTCTTCTTCTTAGATTCTTACTTTCCCTCTCTAGTGCTTTAGACCTCCATATCCATCGTCCTAAGAGCCCTTTCTTTGTGGATTTTATTCATATGTATGGTTGGCGATTAACTCCAGGATGTTGGTTCCCAGGTTATCATGGGTAAGGCCATACCATCCTTTCTCATGCGCTTGGCCACATAACCTATCTTTTCTAACCAGAAAGCTCACTGTCTCTCTTCTTTTCTATTCATGCAATGTGGAGTCTGCATGCACAACTTTCCAAGTTGTACCACCTTTAGAAACGGGGCCAGGCTTGTGGCTCACACCTCTGATCTCAGCTACTTGGGAGGCAGAGATGTAGCAGTTTTGAGGCCAGCTGGCCCAAAGGTTAGTGAGATTCTCTTCTCAACTTACAAAGCAGACCTGTTACCATATGTTGGTAATCTCCACCCCGAGGATTACAATCCTGGGTAGCCTTAGCACAAATACATGAGCCTGTCTGTAAAAAATAAAGCAGAATGGTCTAGAGCATGGATCAACCAGTAAACTGTTCAGTCTATGACCACCAGCATGCATTCTTCTTGAACATCTGAGCACACTAGCCACTGTGTAAAGACTACCCTGTTCCATCTCGAGGAGAGAGGTCACTACCCAAATGTGCTGGGAGTGGACACATGAAGCAGAGTGAGAGAAGAGAGGTGGCTGGAGCTGTGGCAGACACATTGCCACGAGTAGGACCCAGGGCACCCACTTCAGTAACTATTGGGTGACACAGGCCCTGACAGATCATACAGACCACTCAGTAACTATTGGGGTGACAGGCCCACAGATTTCAGGCAGCTTCATCATTCTCCCCCCACCCCCAGCAGTAACCATACACATCATACAGTCACTTTATGACTGCTACTGAATCTTAAAAAAAAAAAAATCCAGCATTCTCTCTTGGCTCTGGTGTATTCAAATTTTGTCTCCCTTGTTAAATTATAAATCTCTACCAAACACATGAAGTCAGGTTTGCTTGTGTTTAGTACCTCTGAGGAGATCTAGACCTACTGTGGCAAGGAAATCATCAGACGCCCCGGAGACCTTCTGGTTACATCATTACTCCTTTGGTTGGCTTCATCAACCATTGGGACCTCAGAGCTGGTGCACAATCTGAACAGCAACGCAAATGTGACATTAAAGAAAACAATGATAAAGGACATTCTTACTGGGGTGAGGTGGAATCTCAATGATGTTTTGAATGTTGGAGGGGATGTGGCCAAAAGGGAACCGTACTTCATGGTTGGTGGGAATGTAAACTGGTTCGGCCACTCTGGAAAGCAGTATGGAGATTCCTCAGAAGGCTAAACATAGAGCTCCCCTATGAACCAACAGCCCCATTCTTGGGCATCTACCCAAAAGATTACAAACAAGAACACACGAAAACCACCAGCACAACAATGTTCATCGCAGCACAATTTGTCATAGCTAAAATATGGAACCAAACCAGACGTCCCTCAGTAGATGAATGGATCAGGAAAATGTGGTACATATACACAATGGAATTTTATGCCTCTATCAGAAAGAATGACATTGCCCCATTCATAAGGAAATAGAAGGACTTGGAAAAATTATACTAAGTGAAGTAAGCCAGACCCAAAGAAACATGGACTCTATGGTCTCCTTCATAGGGAATAATTAGCACAGGTTTAGGCAAGTCATAGCAGAGCATCACAAGAGCCTAATAGTTATGCCCTTATGAACACATAAGATGATGCTAAGTGAAATGAACTCCATATTATGGAAACGAGTGTTATATCACTGTTGTAATTACTTTCAACATGCCATGTGAAACCGTAGCTTCTATTGTTGATGATCCTCTTGTATCCCCTTCCTGTGGTTGTACCTGCACTATCACTGTATCTCATCTGAGTACACTGGATACTGCATATACTGGTATTAGAACTAGGGAAGTGAAAGGGAATATCAAAATCGAGAGACAAAGGATAAAAAGACAAACGACTCCAAAAGCAGTACTTGCAAAACCATTTGGTATAAACCAACCGAACAACTCATGGGGGGAGAGGGGAAGGGGGAGGGGGAGGGGGGAATAAGGGAGGAGGTAACAAACAGTACAAGAAATGTACCCATGGCCTAATGTATGAAACTGTAACCTCTCTGTACATCACTTTGACAATAAATAAGAAACAAAAAAAAGAAAAAGAAAACAGTGAGCCCTTGTGGTCAGCACAGGAGGGTGGTAGGAGAGTCTCTCCGGTGGTGGGGGGGGGGAGGGGGGTCATCTGAGCCCTGGACACAGGGGCTGGCCTCAGGCACTTCCTCCTTCCTCCTTAGCACAACTGGCACAGCCAGGCTGGAGGAATTCCTTCCGGAGACCGGGACTCCACGGAAGGTGCCTCCCAGAGGCTGAATTTAGGGGGGGAGACAGATGTCAAAAACGTGGGCAGTCTTAAGCTATGGCAATTAAATGGGAGCTCATTTAACATCCAAAGATACAGACGGTACAATTTTCTAATCAAGGATAGGAGGTTTTCAGTTAACAAATAGGGTTCCTGTATGTTTGGGCAGCTGATGTCCAGAAATGAAGAAACATGTGATCAATGACTCTATCCCAAAGCCACGGTGTCCCGAGGAAGAACTGAGGTCCGAACCACTGCTGCAGGGGAGGCTTCCATTTCTTCTTCTGGGGTGGGGCGAGGGAAGGGCGAGGAGAGGAGGGGAGGGAAGGGGAGAGAGAGGGGCAGGCTTTCGACCAACGGCTGTGAAGGATTCTTTTTATTACATATTTACTTTCTCTGCTTCATAGATACATGGCACCTGATGCATTGAACAGAAGGGATACTATTCGGTCAACATAATGATAAGCTGGTAAAAATGAATCATAGTCAATACACTGTGGCTGCCTTGTAAGAGGCAGGGAAGCCAGCGTCTTTTCCAGAGCACAGGCCACGAGAGAGTCGGGGCTGAAGGCCAGCTCTGAGACAGGGACGCCGCAGTCCTCGGCTTCCTCGCCGGCTCCACAGGGACAGCAGGTGACCCAGGTGGCGTGGGCCCCCAGAACCTTTCTCCCAGCACAGACACCAGAGCGGCACAACTGCTCGAGGAGACTGTGGCTGTGGAGCAATGTCCACCCCGCATGCGGAGCCCAGCTAGGAGACCCGCGTCTTCTCCCCTGCAGGTTGTTAGTAGCCAGTCCGGCTGGAGGCAGAGGCTGGGGACTGTCAGGCCTGCCCAGGAGCAGCCCCGTCTCCCAGAACGCAGCCACTGAGGCACAGGGCTCGGTCTTCCGTGTTAACGCTCTCAAAACACGTTTGGGGCTTTCGACATTTTTTTTGATGCATAAATCGTGGACACTGAAAGTTCAATCTTGTTCTGACTCAGAGTTCTTTCTGGCCATAGGCCACGGCCGGTACTTGAGGACAACACTGAGCCCCAGAGAGGGCAGAGGCGGCCGCAGGGGGCCAGGGAGCCCCCACACGGCGAAAGACGGGGCTCTGACACCGGACGTGTGTCCCACCGCCTTGCCGGGTATTAATCACCCCAACCAAGCGACAGATGACAAGATGGATGAATCGCATCATCCCCAGAAAGGACCAGGGCGGGGCCCTTCCAGCCTCACTTCGCGGGGTCTCCACTCAGCCTGTGCTGAGGGACCTGCAGAAATAAGCAATCAGGTCAGTCCTGTTCAACATAGCACCCCGTCCTGGCCAATCATTTGCTGCTTTGGTTGAAACAAAACTGTCCCTTCGTCATTCCTCCACAAAACAGGGAGACATTCTTAATGAGAATTTGAAATACTCTGGAAAAAAAATAAAATTTGGTGAGACGGGATCAAAGATCTGAAGGGCACAGAACTTGAACATCGTTCGTAGTGAGGATATGCAAATTACCACGGCCTTACAAAGATCTAAGGTTCCTTCAAGGAACAACCATTAGAGAGGAGGGGAGCAGGAGGCAGCTCGGACAGAGCGCCTTCTATACAAAATGTGGGTGCTGATCTCCCATGGGTGCTGAGCTTGTGTGGCTGCCAAGTTCCTGTGGGTGCCAAATGTGTGTGCTGCATCCACACTTTTAGGAACCCAAGATGCAAGATGCTGTTCCTGTGCGTGGAATTCCTTCTCTGCTCCCAGTGGCTAAGCAGTGCCAGTCCTTGAGCCATGAGAGACTCTCTTCCCAACCCTGCCATTTACCTAGAACGTCAGCCTTGCCCCGTCCCCTTTGGAAATGATCTGGCTTTTATTCCCTCCCCCCTCCCCGGGCAATCTATACTTCCTTTAGTTGCTCTTTTTCAATGAGGGGAAATTAATATCCATAGATACCCTCAAGGCTCTCACCTCAAATACAAATCTCCACAGACCCCAGATGGGAAGAAGTCAAGACAAGAATCAGAATTTTTGCGTATTTATCACATCCTGAGGCCCGATTTCCATCCATCCAACCATGACAGGTGTGGAGTCCTATCTCTATATGAAGCTGCTTGTTTCCAAGGACTCGGAAAGGAGACCCCAATGAGCTCTTCCTGGCCTTCTCCTGAAAACATCCTGACAGGCTGTCTAGCAACATGCATCAGTGTTTTAAAGCACTGTCTCGTTTGGCTCAAATGACTGGTGCTGTTTCTCAAGCCATACCTAGGTCCAGTCAGCACCCACGAAAAGCACCCCAGAAGCATCAGCTGTAAGGAAATAGAGACTCACAAACGCAGCCGTGGGGCTGGAGCCCACAGCATCTAGCACAGCTTGGGAACCGGTTGAGGCACTGACTCTCAGAAGGCTCCGGAGGCCTGAGCACACATTGGCGGAGCCCAGCATCCCTCCGGCCACCGGCTCTCCAGGAGCCTGGGTTCCCCCGCCCCCCCCCCCCCCCCCCCCCCCCCCCCCCCCGCATGGAGACGGCTCTGGACCTCGGGGAAACGGCAAAGCCCACGTCTGCCTCCTGAGGAGCCTGGTCCGCCTTTCCTCAAGAAGCTGTCCTTTCACAGGTCCCCACGCGCCGGATCTCCCCACAGAGGGCGTGGGATGGAAAGGGGGAAACCTCACTGCAAATGACCCAACTTAAGATTTAAATCCTCAGCCTCGGTTTTATGATAACAAAGCTCGCTTGCTGCCACGGGAATAATAGGAAGTAGTTAGCTGCCCTCGGTGATAATATTTCATCCAGGCTTGATGGGGCAATTTGAAAATATCATTAAAGAGACAAGTCGTACAATAGAGCACGGCAAAAGTGTGATTATCTTAGGAGATTAAATCCTCAAACATCATGTGGCTTCTAAACGTGCATCTCCCAGCGATTTAACTCTTGGATAATGGCGGAGCTCTCCAAGGACTCTTTCAGACACAGAGCCATGGGTTATCTCTACACGGGCTTTCTAAGATTGTTTTTAAAGGACCTAAAGATCTTGAACATTCTTAAAAGGCACTCACCGCTGTGACTGTCTTACAAAAGGGAGATAGCTTTTTTTCCTAGCTAAATTTGATGGGAGATAAGGCAGAGGAGGAGGAGGAAAGAAACATAGAAAAATTACAGAGAACAGGAAGGTAAAAATTCTCCCATGTTCCCATAATTCAGAGGAAAACACTGTTTCTTATCTTCCAGACAGAGAGCTGGATCAACAGATTAGGGACAGAACAACAGAGCAAGCCAACAAAATTAGAGGCTCTTTGTACATTCTGCTCTCGCGTCTGTTTTTCTTTTGTAACACATGTCGGGAAAATCTTTTTAAGATAATACCTGCACATCTATCATCCTTGCAGATGAAGATATAGGACATGGTTTATTTAGTAATTTTTATAACTTTTTTGCCATTGCAAATGGAACAGCAATGACCATATTCAGGGTCTTCAGCCTACCCATGTATTATCTTTGAGAAATGGCATGAGAAGTTTGATTTCTTTCTGTGTGTGTGTGTGTGTGTGTGTGTGTGTGTGTGTGTGTGCGTGTGTGCACGCATGTTTCAGTCTGGGGCTTGAACTCAGAGCCCGGGTGCTATCCCCAAGGTTTTGTGCTCAGAGCTGGTACTCTACTTCTTGAGACACAGATCCACCTCTGGCTTTTAGGAGGTAAGTCTCACGGACCTTCCTGCTCGGGCTGGCTTCAAACTGTGATCCTCAGATCTCAGCCTTCTGAGTAGCGGACAGGCATGAACCATTGGCACCCAGCAATAAATCTGACTGCTAAGCCAAATGTTCTACCACAGATGATGTTGGTCGCCTATCAGCCGTTCAGGAAGGTGGTCCCGCTATCGGAACCACTCAGTGACTTGGGATCCTGACAGCCCCTCATGATTGGGTGGTCACTCCATAGTCATCAGTTTGTGAAAGGTCTTTGTTAAAGGTCATATTCTTTGTGTACACATCCAAAATATACTGGTTGGATTCCTATTGATTTTGTTTATGACATCTATGAGCTTCTAGCTTTTAATGCTAGTGCCTTAAATTAATTTCTAAGGATATTTCTTTTGTGGGTCATAGAGAACAGAGAGGAGTCTGTAAACACATAATTAAGCTGACATTTTCCCCAGAAGTTCCTGTTACACTCATGTAAATTAACTCAGTGTGAGCAGACTTCTCTTTATAATGTTTAATATGAATACATGCATGACCATACTCATTTGTTATTTGCAGGGGTCCCTTAACATAAACATGTGACACCTTCTCTGAAGTCATTTTAGAAAGACCTGAAGGAAGAATTCATTTGGCTGAAAAATATAGAAAAAAACCAGGTAGGAACAAAGGTGGTGTTTGATTTATTTTCTATTCATGCATTCACAGGCACTATTCTTGTGTTTATAAAATAAGGTCCAACAATTATATTCAGGTCACTGCATCTATTCGTAGCCCTTGAGTAGAAGATTTGAAGCAGCTGATTGCTGAACTAAGTAGATGCTTCCTTAATACATGCTATCACCAATACATGCTATCACCTTAATTTCTGACTTGTACTTACATCATTCTTATTGTGGCCAACCATTTAGACTCCTGCCAATTCCTATGTGGCCTCAAAGATGTAGAACAAAGGCTGGAAGGCTAGCCATGAGCTTTACTCTGATCAAAGACATAAGACTGCAGGTGCTGAGGAAGAACTTTTGAATCACTATTTGGATAGGTGGTTGTACTTCAAGTGAACCTACACACCTAACTGTGCCGAGCACTGAGGAGATGAACGCGCCTGCCTTGTCCCCAACGATTCAGTGGGCCTTCCAAACCACTCCAGAAACGCCTTCAGCCTCCCCACTACATCTGTCAAATTCAATAAGACAGGCAAATTAACGCCTTATTTCTGCCTCTAAATGTTAAGATTAAAATAGACAGACTTTAATAGCGACGTTAATTTGGCAAGCTCTGGAGATTAACATAGGCGAGCCCCACTTGCCAGGGACCACAGCTACTCGGTGACTAGGAGGAGTGGAATCACCCAGGTGGGACGAGCTCTCGGGAGAGCTGCTCTGCCGCTGTCCCCGAGAGCAGAACCCGGAGACGAGTGGCTTCCTGCCTGAGACAAGCGACGCTGCCGGCTGGATCTCAGCTCCTCGTCCGGGGGGAGGGGCAGCCGTGCTGTGGCGCAGTGGTAGAGCGTTTGCTCAGTACACCTGAGACTGGGCTTCCAGCCCTAGCACCACACACACACACACACACACACACATACACACACTCAGGTCACACCCATCTCCAAGAAATGGTTTGACTGCACATCCCACTAACCCTCACACTAACTGCAGCAAAGATGTTTACAGTCTGGTGTTGAAGCAGAACGCAGAACTTCAATGCTCTTCTCCTATACATAAATATATGTGTGCTATACACACACACTTACACATAGATTTGGGATGAAACTGAAAACATTGATGTTTGAAAAGCTATGTTTGAGAGTTGTTACATCTAAGTGTTTATCTTTAGGTCTGTGCTAACAGTGTGAACAGCACAGTGCATTGAAATTCATAGAACTGTATGTCAATATTTGCCCTTTCTGTTCTGCATTCTTCAGATTCTGAAACCTGAGCTTCTGGCCTGCCCAAAGTCCCTCTTGTCTGATTTCTCGAGTGGATGCAACCAAAGAAAACCAAGACTCCAAAGCCAGGCAGAACTGGACATCTTGGAAGGAAGAGTGTGGGCAGGGCCTCGATTCCACTTCCTTGCATAGAATGCCACAGAGTTTGGGACGCACTGGAAGGTAGCTCTACATTGTTCTACATCTAAGAGTCAGTGATGCCAGCCGCCCTCACCCAGAGGCTGGCCAGGGCTGACCAGCCCGGGGTGCACACAGGAAGGGTGGTGAAACTGTAGCCCAGCCCCTCAGCTGAGAAGCCAGGAGCTGGAAGAACCAGAGAAGTCTCTGAGCTCTCCATCCCTGCCTCGGTCCATCCATCACTGGTCTCCCCTGGTGGAGACGCGCACATCTGTAAAAGCTTCCCAGAGGGCCTCTCGGTACTAAGACGGAGAACGCACGCCGTACCCGCCCTCCTCTGATCTCATCTAATACTCGCCTTTAAATACCAAGGTATTAGCAGATAAACTGCGTGGAAATGGGTAAGTAGATGAATTGCTTCTTGCACTGCATTACATGGGGGATTGGAATGGATTAAAATTTCATCATTTATCTTCTCTAGCCCTGGACCCAGTGTTATTTTTTACCATTTTACGTAAGCCAAGCGGATATGCTTACATGACTTACACTTTCTGGCCATGAATTCCATTTGCTTTATCCATTATACTTTCATGATGATTGACACTGGACAAATGCATAATAGAAACGATTAATCATACAGAAAAAAATAATCCTTTACTTAGTTATAGCTAGATTTGAAACAAGAGACAGACACTGGATGTATTTAACCATCTTAATTTTTCTGTCATTAACATGTCAGAATTCCCGGGCCTTTGCCAAAGCAGAAGTGTGATTGGACTGGCTGGTGGAGTTTTGCACTCAGCCTTGCATAAGGCCACCAGGGCATAGACTCCGCTCCATACGAACCTCTCCTTAACCCATGGAGAGTGAGAACATCCTTAGCACAGTCCCCCAGCCATAGAGAGATTGCAAGTGTATCCACGAGAAAGGATGGGCCCCATCGCCTCTGAAACTCCCGCTGTAAACGGTGGTGTACAGAAATTAATGTGTGTCATGCTGGATAAGTTTAGATTTTCAGATGTTCTGAGCTTTGAAAGAAGAGGGGGAATAGGAGCTCTTCTAACATCCAGGGCTTCCTTTAAAAAATCTCCTCAAAGCCTGGGTCACAGAACCAATGTGTTTCTAAAGCAGAACGAAAGAAGATAAAAGATGTTTGCATGCTGCATTCTGGTATGCTATTGATGAAAAACCAAGTTTTTGTACTCCTACTTTCAGGCACTACTGCATTCAAAAAGGAATTGCAACAAATGCCGCTTAAGCTGTGGCCAGAGGGCCATCAGACCTTGGTCCCGACGGCCACATGCCCCATCCCTGCAGCAGAATGCATGCAGACATAAATGCAGCCCAAAGACGCCATCATTCCCCATCTCTGTGTATTGTCGTGGTTCAGACCTGAGGGTTTCCTGGGCCTCAGAGTCTGTTGACCACTAACTCCCAAGGGTTAATTTCATCCCGACCTCCCCCCAGTGCTGATTTCACACAGGAACTCGAGGCTCACGGTCAGGTCCTCTTCAGGCACGTTTCCGAAGACTGTCCTGCATTTCCACATGTCATTGAGAAGACATTTAAATGGCTGTACCTCAGGGTCTATGTTTACCACGGAACCAAGTCATAACTTCCTGACCACAGGTGGGCAGAGGGAGGAGGAAGCGAGGAGTTTCAGGGAGAATCTTCATCCTGCCTGGGGGGACCACAGTCAGGCGGGGAAGGCCCACAGGAGAAGGCCTTCATTTCTCTAGATGTGGTATTTCTCTAGATCTGGTATTTCAGCACAGGGGAAGCTGAGGTAAGAGGATGGAAAGCCTGTCGTTAGCCTGGGCCACCCAGTGAGACACTATCCCAAAACCAAATAAATAGAATAAAGTCAAATCATAGAAGAAAGCCTGTCTTGTAAATAGTAAAGTCTGTCTTGCTTTTGTTCCTTATGTCTTGTTTCACTCTGCATTCTTTTTGTTTTTAAGCAAAGTACTTTGAATTTCTAAAATTCCTGAGTAACACTCCCAAGTGGTGAGGGATAAACAGTTTCTCCTTTCCCAAGTGCAATTTGTTCACAAGTATTTAATAGCTGACTGGATGAAGAACTCAATCTGCGACTTTTCTTTTTTATTCATATTAATTTCATGTATTTTCAGGACAATGCTGAATATTTGGAGAAATGCTCATATATTTTTTAAAGCTGCCAACAAGGAGAGAAGGCATTTGCCTGTGTCTGTACATGCTGCTCTGTCCTGGGCACAGGTACAGGCAATGCTGCTGGCAGGTCTCCCAGGGTAAGGCCTGTGTGGTATGGTGGTCTCTGTGCCCAAATAGCGCGCTTTTGTGGCTCCTGGAAATTAAAGCTCTACAGAAACTGTCCTGCAGGGTGAAGGGGTGACTTGCAATTCCACAAGAAGAGCTCAGCTCCGTCTTGTGTGGGATGTCTCTCATCCCCACCCCTGAGGGGCAGAATGGTGAGGAGAACGACCTCGCCAGCATATTCTTCCCTGCAGTTAAAGTGTAAGCAGTGAATCTGCATGCTTACAAACGCCTCAGCCCCGCAGGCCCTGAATTTGCAAAAGCATTAAGAGGAGAACTTACTATTTTACTGCCATTGATTTGGTGCCCTGATGAGATTCCAAGTTATTGCCAGATTTATTATAAAGGGGTAAACTCCACTGCTGGCTAAATTTAGAGAGCTTTCTCACTCTAATTTAGCATTTATGACCTGTCATGAATGTACTTTGTTAGTCTTCTAATGCATCACCCAGAAATATAACTTCTCATTAAAATATTTATTAATCTCACAACATGGCCACGCAGCTGAAACAGTCAGAATAAATACGAAGTATGTACAAAATGCTCGTGAGTTGATCCCAATTAAATAGCCCAGACATCAGTGTCACTTTTTAAAGTTAGTTATGTCTGCAATTAGGTAGGGGTTCTGGGTCTGCTTTAGAGGAGGAAATAAGGCTTAAGTAGCCGGTCTTTTAATTCATATGTATTTGATAAAAAGAGATACCTACAGATTCCCCCATGGATGTGGAGGACAAAGGAGGAAGTGACCTTTAACCTGAAGGAGGTGCATCTTGCATTTCCCATAAGTGCCTAGACAGCTGGTAAGGACAAGCCAATTGAAGCAAAGTACTCAATAATGAGAAACCACAACTATTACACATCTGTTGAAATGGTAAATATCAGTAAGCTTCGAAACCTTTTAAGATACTTTTCCCCAAGAAAACAAGCAAGATGCTGTGATGTAATAAAACCCGTTTTAATGGAAATTTGATTCTCACCCCAGAAATGCATTCCCAGGTTTGAACTTGAGCTTGTGAGCCTGAAGCAAGGCAGTAAAGAGGAAGCTGCCCAGGGCAGCCAGGTGGGAGGAGCAGAGGGCCACGTGGAAGGAGGAGCCGCTCACCCAGGAAGGCAAGCCGCGCAGCGCATGCGTGCGAATGCCTGTGTGGGAAGCAGGGTCACAAAGCAGTTCTAGGACAGGGATGTGGGTGGGGCAGAAGGCAGACAGTGCTAGTTCTTGGTATTCTTTTCCACATCTCTTAGGTGAGAGTATTCCACTGTGATAAAAACAACCACTATAACAAATGTTCTCTTCCAGCATAATTCTGTTGAGTGAGCGTTTTTATAAACGTAACGCATAAAATAGGTGAGAATGGGAAGCACTCAGTATCCAAAATATTGTGCAAATACATAATGGCATCTAAGCTTATCCAGGATGGCACAAGGCAGTCCTCACATAAAACGAAGTTCTGTGACACGACAGATGTTCACTCGCATACTTTGTTTTCTGTAAAAGCAGCAGCCACGCACAGACATGCGTGCCAGCGTGCGTGACACGGAAGAGAGCACAGCTTTCTATGATGACAGAATCCTAGAATTCATTCTTTACCAAGTTTATGATTCTAAACTCCTGGACACTGAATCCATTTCAGAATCCATTCTCTTTCTTTGTTAGACTTGGAAACAATGACAAACGTGACTACCTGGGAAGGAAGGAAATGTTTAGAAGGAGACACCTGACAGAGCCTGAGATTTTTTTCGAGGACACTTTGAAGGCAGGCCATGCTATTTTCCAAGGGGGGAAATGAGGCTTCAGAGTCCACAGATAGCATTTAACTTATTGCTATGCGTCGGGCACCGGATGGGATGACAGGAATGTGGTAGAGAGATGGAAAGATGGGTGGATAAGCAATGACAGTTGCTCATGATACTTACTAGTAAAGCCTGGTGCCAGAGAAGTGACAATCACGCAGAGTTGTGGGAAGAGTCCTCTGATGCTGAAGGGATAGGACCCTTACTTCCACCAGAAGAAATTGGCATAGAAATTCCTGGAACGAGAGAGGGTTTGGACCATTTAGAATCCAGATTACGGATGGCTGAAGTACAGCGAGACACTAGATGGGTGTTAGGCTGTTGAGCCTTAAGGAATCTGGTTTAGATGCAAACGGGCAAGGTGCACTTACACTACACCTTTTGAATTGTGCTTGAACTTCGGGTTTCAAAGCAAGAAGGTGGGGAAGCAAATCCTAAAAGTAGAAAATGTCCCTCTCTCAGGAATTTCTCAGAAATGAGCGAAGAAGTTTCTTATAATCTACAAAAAGTGAAGGTGTCTCATTTCTAAAGCTAAAGCAGATGGGAAACTTTTTAATAACTCTTCGTTAAAGAGAGACTGCACTGAAACCCATACCTATCCCAATTCCAATTATCATACATTTCAGCAACAACTGGATGCAAATTTTCTAAGAAGGTTGTTTCAATAAAAATAATAATACATAGCAATTGCATTATAGAGCCATGAACTATAAAGCTAGCTAAAAGCAATTGGCAATTCCTACAGATTCTAAAACGCTTTTTGGATAATTGGGAGTTCAGTCTTCTTTAAAGGTGCATACCTCTTGCATATTAGTACAAGAGCGTTCCAGAACTTGGAGAGCTACAACTAAAAAATAAGAAATATAAATGCCTTCAAATATCTTCTACGGTACTACCAAGATTGTCTGACAACCGTAAGCTACTACAAAGTGTGAAACAATTGCATAATTCCTTTTATAGATTTTGACATGATATTAAACACTTAGTGATTACTTTTGGAGAATGATGATGAAATTAAGTGCTAAAATCATAACAAACCTGAACCACAGCTACTGGAAATGAGCTTTCAGCAGAAAAGTACATGTGAAGCAAGTCAGAAAATCTGAGACGCGGGGTAATAACATAATTAGCAAGTGATGCTGACAATTGCCAATTTCAAAATTTTTGCCCAAGGAAATGTACTTGCAAATGTTCACCTAGGTAGAAACCAACTCAATGAAGCTTCAGCAGAACCACCAACGGCCATATTTGGCTCCTCACACATTCAGCTTTCTTTGTTTTGCTGAATGAAGTCAGATGGACCCATGGGTCTCAAGCCCAGAATACTCAAGTGGTTCTGTTGAAGGTTTGTTGAGCAGCGGGCCATGCTCCTCCAATCCTGGCCCGATTTCTTGGGTCCACCTCCTTAGAATCTGGAATACAATTCCCCCATCCTATCCCAGTGTCCAGACCTCATTTTTACACCCACATGACAACTCTTCTGACAGTGACCGTGGCTCCTGCTGATTTTCTTGCCCCCTTGCTATCTCCTCTGAGATGTCCTCAAGGATCGTCCCCCTCTCGGCCCATGCTTACATTTCAGGTTGCAGCTAGCCCAATCTCCACTCAGAGGCTCTGCCTTGCTCGTAGTAGCCCTTCACCCTGTCCTCTCTTGCTCCCCTCGGAGGCCTTTCTACTACCAGGGTTACCCGGAGCACAATCAGCTTAGCTATTTGTTTAGATATCTAAATTCACTATTGACTCCCTAACGGAAGTGACTGCATTCCATGTTTTCACAGAGCTGGTGCTCGGTATGTAGGAATGCTCATGGCTACACACTGAAGCAAGGAAACACCAGGAAGTCCAGTGCAGAGGTAAGAGTACGCCTAGAATAAACCAAGTCCATTGCGGCGGAAACGGAAGCTCTGCTGGGGTGGTCACTCATTTGCATGCTGGGGACATGAGAACGTGGCAAAGGAGATGCCATAAATCACCCGGAGTGGGCGACAGAGCCTCTCAGAATGCCTGGCTCAGGATTATTAATTAACACTTCCTCAAGGATGGTTTGTTTGCACATCAGTTGCACTAAGTCACGTGGTTATCCTGGTACATAATAAGACCGCCGATTAGGCCTAGTCATTAATTAAGTGTCTTTGCTGTGAATAAACAGTGGGATCTTTCAGTCCGCAGGCCCCGCACTGTGATGGATCCGCAGCTGGTGACAACTCCCCTGACAGGGGTGGACGTCTTCATCAGCTAATGGAGCTCCCTCCCCAGGGACACCTGTTTTGTGTCATGGGCACATGACACTTCCGCCTCACTTGGTCTTTACATTTATGTCCTAGAAAAGTGTGCAAATAATCCAAACGGGGTATAAACAACAGAGAAAATTGGCGACAGACTGTTCCAAACTCCCAGGCTGCTTTCTGACAGCTTTTAGAGTTCCAGCAAATTCCCTCAAAGGGATGATGAACACTAGGATGTATCATAGTCCCAGCACCTGAGAAGTAAATCCTGAACACCTGGTATTCACTCCTGTAGAAAGTATGTTGCCAACTGCAGACCATGCACAAAATACAATGAGTGGCCCTTTTCACTAATATCTGCTCTATTGCTAATAGGGCTTAGGTTACAGAACTGGCAAAAAAAAAGCTGCTTTCTAGACCTGAGGAATTCTCAAATTCTCCCCATAATCACACCAACCCTACAATTGTCAAGGAAGTTTAAGAAAGGGGCATGGACCACTACATTAGCAATCACACGATCGCCTGGACCACTGCCAACTTTTGTTACAGTCTGTGTATTCCTCTCAAGTTCACTGCCCTTTGTGTTTCTCCTGTGGTCAGATCACAACTGCTTAGCATCCCTCTGCAATCACAAGACTTGCACGAAGGTCTGTCTCTGGGGTGAACCATTCAAAAGCCTGGAGCTTCCTTTTTTTATTTTAATTTTTATTGACAAGGTGGTATACAGAGGGGTTACAGGTAGTGAGCACATTTCTTGTCAAACTTGTTACCACCTCCCTCATTTTTCTCACACTCTTCCTCCTCCTCCCCTACCACCCCCGCCTCGAGTTGGACAGTCAGTTTACTACATATTGTCTTGTAAGCATTGTTGTTGCATTGGTTCACCCTTTACCCTTTGTGTCATCAGTTTGGTGTTCCCCTTCCCTTCCCTGATTCAGATAAACATATAGACAATGCCCAGAGTATCAAAATCAAATACACTGACAGCAGGGGCTAAACATAGGGAAGATAAACAAAAGAAAACAGAAATAATTCCACGTAGAGCATTATGAAGCTTCTTTCTTCAAAGCAGACCATCTTCCCTTGAGATGGATAAATTCTCTAACCAAAGTCACAACTTAAGGCTTCCAGCCAAGAAAGGTCTGCCGGAGACATCACCAGGCTCGGCGGTGCCCACGCGTCTTCTGTCCAGTGTCTCCCGGCAGGTGTCTGGGGGTCTGCGCTGTTCACTCAGCACAGGTGCGCAAAGAAGGCTCTCACCAGCCAAGGCTGTGTATCTTAAGAAGAAAACACGGTGCTGTGTTTGTTCTGGTAGGTCTCCGTGTACCCCTTTGTCCTCACGGCTGCTAGCCCCACTTACTGTACCCACCCCCGTCTAGACACAGAACCCCAGTTTGCTTCAGCAGGCAGAATTCCAGCTCTGGAAGCGCCTGTCAGATTCTGCAATATTTAGTCTGCAGCTCTTCCATTGACAGGATGCACGATAAAGACTTAGGTAGCATGGTGAAGCGAGCCCCAGGGCTCCTGTGTCCAGAGCACAGTTTCCCCGAGTCGGAATCCGCGTCACGAGCCCTTCTCTCGCCGTTCAGCCGGGGCTCACGTTTCACTTCTCAGACTGCAGGAGGAAAGGGGTCCCAGGGCAGTCCACCCAACCCTTCCCCAATTCTCCTGTCATGTCCGTCTCTTGTGTATGAAAAGCTTCTTTATGAAGTCAGAACCACAGGCATGAAGCAAGAAGAGATTCGTCAGGAGAATTGAATTTGGGAAGATTAAAATGTAGAGTTTTAATACAGCTGTCGCTGACACATGTCAAAGAGATAAAAGGAGTGTTTGGGGTTCCAAGAACGGGGCTGGAACCATGAGGCACTGCTTTAAAAATACATGTTATTTTGATAAAAATTTATAGAGAAAAAAAATCAATATAATCAAGCACTCGAGTAAATGGAGCTACTGAGAGAATGTGTTCGGCTCACAGTGTTCATTTTTTAAAGGGAAAGAAAAAAAATAGAGCCTTCTGTGAGCACATTTTTTAATGTTTTCTAACAGGCAATACTTCTAAGTGTACTTAACCTCAAAATTTTTCCCTTTCCAATTCTATCTGGAGCTACTCTCACACAAACAACTTTACTAACTCTAAATGGAAACTGTAAAGTCTGTCCCACTTTGCTAGTGTGGCTACAATGGTGTCAGATGCTAAAAGGTTCGAGCACATGGAAATTTGGAAATGATCAGTTACTCTCACACCAGAAAAGAACAATTATACTAGAAAGTCTCGCATGTATAGGAAAGGACGGTGCAATTTTGAGTTATTTCAACATTGAACCCTTCTCATTAGTATTTCCCGTCACTTCTACTGCATTTGTGTGAAGTATGTTTGTAATGGCTTATCCATCAAATCAACTTCTCTTGCAAATCTCCTATGCAATGACTAGCAAAATCAGAGGTCCAGTTGCCACTTCCCAAGCTGGGCCGGGAACTTCCTAATTTGTAGAACTTTAAGGAAAGGTTACTACTAAGAAAATATTAAAGTTGCAAGAAGCCTATCAGATAGTAGCAGCAGTAGTAATTGCTATTGCCAGTCCCATGGTACTATTGGGGTTGTGGTTGTGATCGTTACTTCTGATGGACAAGTGGAACTGTGCTGGGGACTGAGTGCCGTGGACCTGGTGGAACTGTGGAGAGGGATGTAGCCATGGTTGTGCTGACTGTAGCCATGTGGTTGTGTGACCCGCAAGTTACCACAATAACTTCAATACCTGCATCACAAGTCCAGGTTCTGTACATGCTACCACGTGGTACTAAAGAGAAATTAAGAATATTCCGACCTAAAAATGACAAACACATATAAGGTACGGTATTCATGAGAAATAGTACTTGAAGCAGCACTTGAAGAGACATTTATATCGTGCCGGCATGCAGTAGTCAGTTTTTCATTGTTTGTCTAAGCTACCCGAGTCTGAGTACTTAATAAAAGATTTGCTGACGTCACAGTTTTGGAGATGAAGGGCCTGGCCCCCACACTACCTTCTGACCAGATCCTGGCAAGACAGAAGAAGGCGCCCTGGTGTGGGTACATGGCAGGAAGAGAGCACTTGGTGAGGCGGAGGACAGGAGTCTAGGGGCCAGGCGTGCTTTTGTTTTTTAAATTTATATTGTTAAGGCAATGCACAGAGAGGTTACATACATAAGGTAATGAGTCCATTTCTTGCCAAACTTGTTACCTCTTTCCTCATTTCTCTCCTACCTTCCCTCCTCCCCAGGCGTGCTTATTGAACAACACACTCCTATCAGATCTGGAGCCCCACAAGAATGTTTGAACCCTTTCCAATGGTGTGCCCCCGGTGTGCTACCACCTGCCACTCATTCCCACGCTCTACAAGTTCCACGACTTATCCCTTCTAGCACTGTGAGCTGTGGAGGACACATTCCAACCATATCCAACATACAGCGATGCATATGTTAGAGAAGTATCTGTGACACTGAAAACAGAGAACCAATAAGGAAATCGATGATATTTAAAAAAATACACAAAACTAGTTCTTTAACAAGATCAGAAACATTAATAAATCTCTAACCAGGTTAACAAGTGAAAAGCTTAAAAAAACAAATGAATTATGCAAGAAATAGAAAAGGGACTATCACTCCAGATCCACGGACAGGAGAGGGATAATAAATGACTATAAAGAGCAACTCTACACCAGCATGTTAGATAACATGGACTGGATGGGTCAGTAACTAGTGAGACACCAGATTACCTCCAATGCTGCCATACCACAGTGTCTTTTTCCTCTTGGTCACCCCCTAACATCTACGCTCCATCCACTTGACTCTGTAAATGTAGATTCATTATGACTTAGCTCTCTACCTGCCTCTTAGGGAGAGATGTTAATATATTTCTCAATAAATGTGCATTCTCCTTGTTTCCATCCTGGGCCCTCTCTGCCTCTCCCCCTAATCTATCTTGCTAAGCTCCTATCTTGCTAATCACACTCTCAAAAATTGAAATCAAGTCTATAGAAATAGTAATACAGTGTCTAATTTCTACCCAAGTTATTTATTCACGCTTCCAGCTTTCTAACAGACTTTTCTGGCAGACTGATCTACAACTTCTTCAACCAGACATTCTATAAACACCGCTCTTCATCTCTCCACCAGCTGAAGTTACTACTGACCTGTAAACTCCATGCAACATGCCATTGTTCTTCAACATAGGAGCCTAACATGAAAAATAATGTCACATTTTCTTTTCTCCATGTTGTTAAGTCCTGGGCATTGTTTCTTTCTAACAGTCCTTATCTCTACTTGTTTTCTTCAATATTGATCCTGGCTTATGATTTTACCGCTCCATGGTATAAATGATCAGTGTCTTACAATGTCATCTCCTGCTTCAGGGCTCTGTCTGCACAAATTGCCCTGCACATGAGCCCTGGGGTAATATAGTAAAGTTTTCAGAAAGCGATGTTGGGTTGATTCCATGGAGTATGGCTGGACTATACTTTTCAGCCTTCTTGTTTCTAAATCATACCAAATCCCAGGTCCTGACTTCTGTCTTCATGTATTATTATTATTATTATTATTATTGGCTGAGAAAAGTTTCAGGATTTGGTCACTGAGTAATGGAGGCTTGTGCTAAGCAATACTCTCTCAAGTTAAATGAGTTGAATGAGAGGAAGATGGCACTCTAGGGGCATTTCCATGGTTGTTTGTGTACCAATGCCTTTGATTCTAGTGTCAAAGTAGAATTAATTTAATTATTTCCCTTCCCCTTTATCTCTTTGTTATTTCCTTGTTGCTGATGGCGATTATGACTTATGCCCAGTAAATTTCGTTAATTTCTTCTTCCCTCTTTACCATACAGATTCAAATAATTCTCTTCAAACATGACCTTCCATCAGATTCCAGTAAACACTCTATCCCTTTGTCCTTGTCATGTACATGAAAATGGCTCTGCCCAACTTAATTATGCCTGAGAATCACACTATTCCTCCAGACTTTCCCAACATTATATCGACGACTTTGAAACGTAGAGCTCTATTAAACCTATCTCATACCAAATCTGTCTGTGGTACATACTTCCTGTTGGCGTCCTAGTGGGGATGGGACCTTGCAGAGCTCAATTAACTTTCATAAACCTGCATTTCTCACTTTCAACAGAACTTCGTGACGTCTGTCACAAAGAAGAAATAACAATCCTTAAAAATCAAAAGCTTAGCCCAGAGCCACTGGCTTATCCCTCTGATCCTAGCTACTCCAGAGGCTGAGTTCTGATGATCACGGTTCAAATTCATCCTGGGCAAGCAAGGTCCGTGAGACTCTTCTCTCCAATCAACCCGCAAAAAGCCAGAAGTAGAGCTGCGGCTCACGCGGAGAGCGCCAGCCTGGGGCGAAAAAGTGGAGGCAGTGCCTAAGCCCTGAATTCAAAAAGAAAAGTAGCTCAAACTCCATATCATTAAAATATGACTAAATATAATATCATGAGAGTAAATTTCTGCATGGACAAAATGGAAAGTTAAAAGACGGTCTGCGAGACATGCTCACCATACGTAAACCAAGAAATTGTTCACCTGTGTAATGAGCCCTTATTAATCTCTGGAGGAAGTGGGAAATAAATACAGCAGAAAATGATAAGAGGAAAAAAATACAAATAGATTTAAGATTTTCAAGAGATGTTCAAACACATCATGAAAACAGAAATACAAAGGGAAACAGTGCAATTCTTCGTTGTTTATACCTATGCATTGAAACAAAGATCAGAAAGTAGGGTAACACATCCTATTGATGAGAACGTCAGGTAATCTGAATTCTCACACATCATTGACAGGAATATAAATTGGGACAGGCTCTTAGGGGTGAACAATATCTAATAAAAAATGTACATGTTCTCTGACCCAGCAATCTCAATTTTAGAAATTAATTTCCCAGCTATATATTCATGAGTTCACAAAGACACAGGCACAAAGCTATTTATTATGGTATGTTTGAGGTCCCTAAAGGTAGAAAGACTCCAATGTCTTTGGACTCAATAAACCAGCTAAGAACAGCTGGGTTTCCCAGAATTCCCTTCACTGTAGGTTTCTAGATTAAGTCTCACTGCAAGAAAAGTGTTCACAACTCAGAAGTCAGAGTGAAGCATTTACAAAAGCATGCTACCCACCAGCTGCAGGCTTGACGCTAGCCAGGGATGCAATTCCCCCCACACCGCCTCATACCAGGTCTCTGAATACTGGCTCCATGAGCGTTCGCTTCCATGGTAACGTGACTAAGTGTAGCATGGAGGTCTGCTACACAGTAAGGAAACATGATTTTTCTTCCCCTTCTTCGTTCCAGTCTGTGCTGACCTCCTTCTGCACTTTGTACCAACTCTGGTTCTGCCGACTACAGACAGGGCACTCGGTGTGGGCTGGCCGTCTCACCTGCCTGCTTTGGAGCTCACAGAGCGGAAGGGTCCTTCCTCCACGAGCCAAACTCCACTCACACAACTGGTTAACAAAGCATCAGGATGGCACAGCTTGATGGATGGACATAAAGCCATGTTCAAAAGTATATTAAGTCCAAAATACGAGGCTCAGGAAAATGGATAGGAATATGGTACTTTGGGGACTAAAAAAAAAAAAAAGTGAAAGAATCAACATATAATCCATAAACATGACTGCTCCTAATGGCCTATCGCTGGAAGAATATGGAAATCCATAAATCTTCTCTGGGTAAAAGCAAAAAACAACACAGGACAGAAAGGATGATATATTGCTGCACATGTTTTAAATGTTTGATGTTTTGTGCACTTGTGTTATGCTAAATACTCATAATGGCATCCTAAAATGTTACTGACATCTCCTCGCACGTGTACGCGCCGTGCGTAAGAGACTCGCGGAAGACACCACCACCCTGGCCGCCCTCGAGTCACTGTCTACGAAGGCTCCTCCCTGGCTCCTTGTCCCGTGAAACCGGGAGGCACGGTGAGCAGAGGAGGGGAAACCAGTAAGCATCTGACCAAAACTGAGTGGCTGGACCGGCGTCTTGCACTCTAGCCAACCCGAGCGCTAACGTTCCACCCAATAGTAAGGAAGGGCTCGCTGTTCCTGTCCTCATCCTCGGCATGGACAGAGCAGGAGGTCGCTGATGAGCTGCTGTTGGGGAGACGAAGAAACAGCGGGCCTAAAAAGAATGGCGTCCACAAAGAGAGGGAAGTGCTTCCAATCACGGCCTAATTCCTATATTTAATTACTGGTTCCCTGGACCCTATCATCTGAAAACTCGAAATAACTGTAATACCATTAAACGTCAAACGCTGAATTATCCTCTACATACAGCCAAAGGAAGCGAAGAGTACCGTGCTGCCCCTGTGTATTGCGAGCGAGGAGCTTGCGCAATCATTTGAACGTGTGGGAAATTTCAACCTCCGTGCAAGATTGCATGGGGGGAGGGGGGCTCTAGGGGTGATTGGTCCAGATTGTCACCTTTGCTGCCGGATCAGCCTTACGGAGTGTGAGAAAAGCCGCCTTCGCTACCACAGTAGAGCCACGTGGTGGCTTCCTTTCTGCCCATTTTGTGACAATTGGTTTTCTGAAAAGTTCCTCCTCTGGCCAGGTGGCTTGGCTCCCGTTGGTTAACCTTTAGTTACATACCATTCTGCTTTCCTTAAGACATCCTGTTAGAAGCTTATTAAATTTTAGTTACATGCTATTCCTGTTCCTGTTAAAATATCCTGTTCTCATTCCTTAAGCCACGTGCTGCTGTTTCAAGTTGGTTTTATCCTCTTCACCCTAGCCAGTTGGTAGCAGAATGTGGACCTGGGCTCAGCCGAGTTGAGCAGAAGGGTGGGGCCTGCCGCTTTGGGGACGAAACAGGAGCAGCCCGCCTGCGTGGTGCACTGGCTTGCTGGGATTTGGGCTGATGGCTGATCCTCAAATTTGCCCCGCTGCGACAACTCTTTGTTTTCATGACTGCACTGTGACTCTGGCGGTCCTTGTGGCGCCTATTTACAACAGCGAGGCCGTTTGTGGGTGAGTCCAGGGTGCCGTCAGGCCCCTCTGACTGTCTCTCTCTCTCCCACCCTGTGCCCTCCCCCCATGGGTGACACCCCACGCTGACCCTCTAGAGATGGCCCTCAGTGCTGGGCCTCCCAACCTGCAGAACTGGGTGCCAGAGAGTTGGCAAGTTTGTAAATTGCTCAGTCAGTGGGGTGGTATTTTGTTACAGTGCCACACAACATCCTAGAGCTGTGTGCGTGTGTGTGTGTGTGTGTGTGTGTGTGTGTGTGTGTGTGTGTGTGTGTGTGGCCCAGAGCCTTAGGAATACTTTTTATGTAGAACAATAAAATCAGGTTCTTTGAAGCCACTGTGAGGAAGATGTGCAATCTGGTATAACATATACTGGCCAAAAAATATTTATGGCAGATTATAAATTTGAGGGAATACTCACACTAAAACATAAAATACCCTGGCCAAAAAAAAATGTAACTTAAAAATCTCTTTGCCTTGAACAGGGCATATTTTTGGCTAACTCGTTGTAGGAATAAAAGTCATATGTTATGAGCCGTTGGTAGAGAAAACGAGTCTGTCCGCCTACACATTCACTGCGTCTTTTCAAATCACTTCCTTCTTTTTTTTTTTCCCAGTCCTGGGGCTTGGACTCAGGGCCTGAGCACTGTCCCTGGCTTCTTTTTGCTCAAGGCTGGCACTCTGCCACTTGAGCCACAGCGCCACTTCTGGCCATTTTCTGTATATGTGGTGCTGGGGAATCGAACCCAGGACCTCATGTATAGGAGGCAAGCACTCTCTACCACTAGGCCACATCCCCAGCCTTTCGACTCACTTCGTCTGAGTCCCTCTGGTAGGATTTCAACAGGAGCCGCTCCCCCAGGGTCCTGGCTTGCACTGCTGCCCCTGCTGCAGGGCAGGGGGACTGCAGATGGACCCCAAGGTTTCCCTGGACTAGGAAGGAAGACTAAGCAGGGAAGAGCTGTGTTACAGATGTGAGCGTGCTCCACGTGCTCTGTGACCAGAGAGCCCGGAAGAGCGCGCCGCACGCCGCTGTCCTCCAGGCCTGTCCTGCGGCCCGCTCCTGACCATGGCAACACAGGGAAGCAACACGACTACCCGTGATCCTCCAGCAAGGGAGGGAAGCACTGGAATTCCTCTGGCACCCCTGGTGATCTCTGTGAACCAAAGCGCACAGGAGCCTTGCCTTTCTGACTTTCGGACCATCGGGATCCGACCTCACGTCTTCTTTGTGAAGGAATCAGAAGGCCTCAGACCCAGAACTGCTGACATGAAAGTGACTATGAATACAAAACAAACAACCCCCGTGCGCTTTCTCCACGTGAAACACCAGATCATCTGGACCACTTGGAAAGAGGACAAAGAATCCTGCGAAGGCTGCGTCTGCAGAGCGGGAGCCTGCTCTTCTCCGTCACTTTCTGACCACCTCCCCTCTCCAGTCAGCTCATAGGTTGTTTTACAAATGGATGAGGAACAGCACAGAGCAGGACGACTCCACAGAGCACTGAAGTTGCCTCCGGGAGAAATGGGAACTGGGATCAGAGTCAGGAGACATTACGTTAGGGTTGGAGACCAGCCATGAAGAATCGCTCATTTGCTTGAAGCCATGGGGGAATACGAGGTCGGCAAAGGACAGTCCCTTCCCCAACTTAGAAAGCCAGTGTCACCTCATTGATTGCACTGGGAGGTTAATGATTTGGGCATCCAGAGAGTGGAACTCCGGGCAGCAGTGTCTCTTCTGCAAGGAGAGGACCTCGGGGCCTGTGATCGCTTCCCAGGGCCTCGGAGTTCTGCCAGCGGAGCAGCACCGGCCTCAGAGCAGGGGTCTCGAGCTCAGGCCACACAGCTAAGTGACCTTCGGATGTCCGCCCCCTACCCAGAGCCAGGCAGGCCGCACCCTCGAAGCCTCCTCTGCAAAGTCACTTTTAGATTCCCGAGGGCATCCAGCAACAAGGACTAATTTGTTTCTGTGCAGAACTCGTCAGGCATATGGACCCCAGGGGCCTTCCCGGGGGCTCACCACCCTGTGGGCCCTCGGAAAGCCTTTGCTGTTCCCCTCTGAGTCAGGCCAGGGGTGTGCCCGGCGACGATGCCCAAGTCCCCACCAGCAAGGTTCGAGGACAACTAGCAACCTCCCCTCGGGCTCTTTTTCTTGGGCAGACAGAGGACTCATCTCTTTCAGACTCTGAGGCTACTGGAAGTAGACTTCCTAGGTGCAGTGATGAAGAATGCTAATCTTGAAGTGAGAGTTGTCCTTGGTATCCACTAAGCGTAGACCAACATAAGGAAAGCCATCTTCCGTGGTATCCAGTGAATCTTGTAGCCAACCTCACAGGTTTTCAAACACATCTACAGTGACAGCAAGCTTTTGTAATACACAGATCCAAGGGGAAAATACAGTCAGCCCTCCCCCGTCTGTGGATTCAAACAACTGCAGATCAGAATGATTTTTTTTTTATATAGGTGTGTACTGACCAGACCCAATTTGTAGGCATCCCTTTCTTATCAGTATTCTGCAAATAATACAAGGTGATGACGATTTAGGAGTCATGAGCCATCTAGAGACAATCCACAGCATACAAGAGGACATGAGTAGGTCACAGAGAAATACTGTGCCGTTTTACATAAAACGTGTGACATCTGCGGGTTCTGGTCTTCTGGGGTTCTGGAATCCATCTTCTCAGAGAGCGGTGGGATGACTATATTTCGGAAAAGATCCTGAAAGTGCTAAATATTCAGCTGCTAGAGAAAGACAACACACCGCTTCCCAGATTCCACACGCGCCGACCCTCGGACTCACCCATTCCGACTCAGTTCCTCTGGAGGGAGGCCTGAGAGTCTGCCGTTCTGCTGCGGTCCGGCCTGCGGATGCGTCTACAGGGACAGCGGGGTCCTCTCGGCCTCCCACACCCCCAGGAGAGGACTCCTCCAGCGGACACACGGCCCGGGAACCGTGCGGCCAGACTGTCTCCCAGCTCACGACCAGAGGTATCAGGAGAAGCATACACGGGACCGCGCCGCTCAGGCACAGGGGGGAAAGCTTCTCCTGGGAGGAGTGCATTTCGGAGAGACAAGGCATGGCGTGTGAAGAGCCCGGCATCTTCTTCGCTCCACGCCTCTGCGTTCCGCAGGCGCCATCTTGCCTCGCTGCAAACGCCATGCACAGCCGGCATTTGTGGCTAAGCTCAACAACCCCGTGTCCTGATTTCACTGACGATCAGGAAGCCAATGTGAAGGGGGCCCGCGGGCACCTGGGCTTGGCGCCAGAGCTTCAGAGGAAGCACGTGGAGACGAGGCCACAGAGTGGGCCGGCATGAGACCAGGGGCGCAGCGGAGCAGGTGCAGGTGTCCTCCATCGGCAAACAGGGGCGGGATCCGCGGTAAGCGATCTCCACCGTGGTTCCACCTGAGAAACCTGAGCGCACAGCCGGGCCGAGCCATCGGAAGTGGCTTCCGCTGGAATTCATTGTGGATGTGTACCAGGCAGTGGTGGATGGAGCACGCACCAGCGCGTGCGGGTGCTCCCTTGCTCCCCAGCGAGCACGCAGGTCACCCCCACTCGAGGGGGCCTGCCTGCCGTGACCTTGCAAGTGGAAAGAGGGGGTATCTCAGTGCGGATTAGGTCAGGCTACTGGAACCACGCGATTGGAGTCAGTGGGAAGTGGAGGCTCTCAGAAGACACCCCAGAAGCCTGCGGGCTTGGCAGAGAGGGTCTTGGCACCGTGGAGACGGCACTGACTCAGGCCTCACTTGGTAGCTCCGCGCTGCATGGGCGGAGAGGAAGGTAGACCCGTGTTCTCCCGGGGAAGGGCACGTGGCTGCTCCGTTCCCTACGCGGTGCAGGGTAATGAAAGGCAGGGTGGGACACAAAACTGAATGAAGCATGCGCTAACCCCGTTCACCGAGGGCCGCTCTAAAATGCTGCGGGTACATTATCCCAGGGGAGGGATTAACGCACAGGGGAAAGCAGTAATGCCCCCAGGGATTAGCAGATGATCGCCAGAGCACATGAGGAAATCCCCTGTAAAGATGATGGCTTTGTTTCTGGTTGTTGTTTTCCCGGGTTTTTGGTGTGTCAGGGTTATTTTTAAGCAGTTAGGGAGCACAAAAGATGGAGTCGGTTCTATCGGATGAGATAGGCTCCCAAATGTACCCAGTGCTTTTCTGAACATCTGCCCAGAAATGTTTAACTCCACGACTGTTCCTGAACACATCGGTGGGGTATTTGTTCACGTATAGGAGTGCTTCCTCTCCCTATAAGCCAAAAATGTAACCAGCTGCAGTGTTTCTGGAACTAGAAGAAATTCTGCTTTATGATTATGACTTTACTGAGGTAGAAACGGAAGTGACCAAATTGTGCAGAGCTTGCATTTCTCGTAGGCACCTGCAGCTGGAACGGTTACAATGGCTTTCGTCTCCAAACACACCCACATATGTTCAAGCTCAAGCCAGAAGCCAATGACTATTCTGTTAAATATTCAGTTCTGGAGGTTGAACCCAGGGCCTTGTAGATGTTAGGACAACAGTACCACTTAGCTTCATCCCAAAACACTGCATGTTTTATAGAGGGTCTCGCTATGTAGCCCAGGCTGGCCTCAGACTCCTGAATAATATTGAGATTACGAGTTTACACTACTATGCCCAGCTCAGAGGCCAATTCTTATGATTGGAACCCAGAAATAAGGCCTACAGCTAGGTTTCCTATCTTCTGGGTAGGACTTGTTAAACTTTCCTCATCGGCTCTGCTGGTCCCTTACAGGGAGCTTTCACGGAGTCCCGCGCCCCCAAGAAGAGCTAGCCGCACTTGATGGCTGCCTCCTACCACTACCTGCTTCCAAGAATTCAGAGAGAACCCAACAGCCTGTGGTTTATGGGTAAGAATGAAATTAGTCTCAATTATTTTCTTAATGGGAAGGAAATGGGGAAGCTTAAGCTCTTTCTTGCTGTAGCAAAGCAAAGTATAGGATGATAAACAGCTTTTCTTCCATAAATTACTTTGCTTAAATTCAGAGTTGTTTTGTGGTAGCCCCAGCTTCCCCCAGAGGAACTTTATCGTTTTGCAGCAAATACCATTTGCATTTTCTCATTGAGCCGCTATCAAGCTGGCTGTGGGAGGGCTTCCAAAGAGCCTTGCATGGAGCAGAAGCTAACAACTGCACGCCCCAGGAGTCTCTGCTCAGAAATGTCTTTTCCTACGATGACTTGCCAAAGCTCACAGCCCAGCTCTTGGAAACGTCTCAACTGTGATCATTAGAGCAATAGGCACCCCCCTGCAATCAGGGGGCATACGTAGCTCAGCGATGGGACGCCACATTCTTATATTTTAATATGGAAAAGACAGTGCAGTCAGGGGGAAATGCTTAGCTGCCTACCACAGGCCATAATGGAACAGAAAGCAGAACGTCAGTTTTCTAGACTGCCCGTGCTACATCTGGAAGTTGGGTCTTCAGGCTGACAGTGCTCACCAAACAGCACCGTGCAGTGTGACGGAAGGAGTGGACCGCAATGGAGGCAGGTCTGAAATTGATCCTTCATCCTGCCATTTTTCCAGCACTGTGCCCTGGAGCCCAGGTCTCTGTAACTCCAGCTGTACAGTGAGGTCATGATCTCTGTGACATCTAGTTTGCACATGGATTCAACCATCTACCACACCGCATCTCCACGACAAACTCAGTGAGTGCTGTAGAACCTCCGGTCTCTGTCCTTTCCACAGCAGCCCTTGACATTTTTACAAATGGCAGCCTTTTCTTCTAGGTCCTCAGACTGCAAATGTCAGAGCTTACACCTCCCTTTCTCTCCTCTCCTTATATTACCCACCAAAATAATCCTGCAGACTTGCAGTCAAAATGTACTGCAAACCGGCCAGGACTCACGCCCTCCACGCACATCTTCTGTAGTCGAAGCCTTTAGCAGCCTTGCTTCCTTCCTCCCTGGGACCTTGTATCCACTCAGGCTCCCTTCTAGGCTATCCTCAACAGAGTTCTTGCGCGATGATGAACAATCGCAGTCTGGAGTATGTTCTCTGGTGATGTCTTGTATCATGTAGAGCCAACCCCTCGACTGCAGTACAAGAGGCCCCGTAAAGTCCATTTCTCAAACACTAGAAGATACCTCTCCGGCCTCCTTTTTCCCCTACTTGCCCTGGGGCTTGCTCCACCCCCGGAACACCTTTGGGGGGCATCTGTTTTCTGCCTCAGGGCTTTGGTACTTATTGTCTTCTGACAGGAGTTCCCTCTTCCTGGTGAAGCTACCCACCTCTCTGATTTTCTTCACTGAGATGTTTTCCCACCTCAGTGTTCCTCCCCACCTTAAGTTATCTTAGTCATTACCCCATAATATATCCAGATTTACAAGGCAGATTTTGCCTTCACGATTCAGCCATGGCTTGTCTCGTGTCTACCGGAACTACCTGCGGAGAGACTTCGAGTGGGTTGTTGCTGTTTGGGATCTGTGTAGTAAGGAATTTAGCTCCACAGAGGTGGAGTTTTAAATCCTAGCACTTTGGAAGTAACCTCTCCACCCTCATGATTGCTGGGGTGTTGGCAGGGTCCTTGTTATTGATTAGGCCCCACTGGACTGAGCAATAGCTTATGCTAACCAGGTGCCTCAGGGTAGATCTCAGGTGTGTACTAAGCCCATCCTCCAGAGAGGAAGGAACTGGAAATTTAGTACAACCATATGGAAGATTAATCAATCAACTATGCATGCCTAATAACACCCATTAGCCACTCCAGATGGCAAAGTATGGGTAACTTTTCAACAGGCAGAATTCCAGGTACATTGGCACACCTTTGTCTGGGGGCAGGGGGCGGGGATCACAGGGGAACCCACCCAGACTCTGTCCCGGATGTGGAATTAAATTTTAATGACCTTGAGTAGAACAGTTTTCAGTGAACTTGCTGAGTCTCAGCTCTTTGTTGTCGCCACAGCGAGGTGGTCTGTGGGATGGACTACCCACGGCCTTGTAGTTGGGTTCTAATGCCTTACATTGTAGACCAGAAGTCCTGAGTGGACCATGACCGTGGGCTATGCCTGTAACCTCATATTTTAGCCAACTGTGGGCACCAGTATTAAGTGATGTACGTGGCATCCCATAGACATGCATGAGTGTCGAATGGTATTTTACTGAATAATTTACCTTTAGATAAAATATAACTCATGTTTACATTCAAGATCATAATTTTTAAATAGGTTGCATGCTAAATTCACCTTCTCCCCTGGCTTTATTGCTTCCAACCCGGGTCGACTTTCAGGACTTTCACCCTTGGGTGAGCCACTCTAGAATTTAGTCCAAATGGCTAGATCCTTCCATAGGGTGATTATTGTATGGATTATTTTTGGAGCAGTCATCTTCAGACATATAGTGATTAACGGTTCCCTGTGTAGAATACAGTAGAACCCTAAGATGCTGTTGCATCTATGCACTAGTCCAATTTCCATCGCTGAAGTACCTAGGGAAACAATCTAAAATTCAGAACCACCATTTTGTTTCCCAGAAGCTCCTGTCCAGTTCTCTTTCCCCGGGGTTATAGACCGTGGAGAGGAGGAGAGGGAGCTGGGCGGGGGGTGGGGCACTCACTTCATGGCAGCCAAGAAGCAAGGAAGAAGCAGGGGAAGAAGGAGAGAGAGGGGGCTGGAGATAGATAAGAGCCATGCTGGACCTCCTAGGCCCTGGGCCGAGTGTGCACTGCATTCACCTAGGCCTCCCTCAGCTTCCACAGTGTCCCCTGAAAGCCACCAAAGGGTCCGTCAGTCCATCAGAAGCTAGTTTCCGATTAGGGAGCGTTCAGGATCCAGTCTCTCCCCAAATCCTACCAACCAAACCTTTAACTGCTGCACCTGATGGGGGATTGGTCGAGATTCCAACCACAATCTTGTCCCATTCTAGCAGAGATACACATATGAAACACACGTACAGGTTCTCAAAGACATTATTAACATTAAAATGACCATTTTAACCTATATTTGTATTCTATTCTTAAACTCAAACCATTTTAACCTATTCGTATGAACAATTCCTTCATCTGAAAAATACTGTCTCCTGGTTTTATCAGCTAGCTTCCGGACATCCTTAGAAAACAGTGAACCCTAACCTCAAACGGGGAGTGCCACGGGTAATAAACCAGGAACAAGGTTGCTATTCTCAGTGGAAAGCCCTCGAGGATCACACAGGACCTTCCGCTGAGAAGATCCCTTTGTATCTTGTAACACTGCTATACAATGATCTGAAGAGGAAGAAGAAAATGGAGTGGTGTCATTTCCACTCTGATTAGTCCTAAACAAAGGCTTCTCTCCAGAACTGATGTCTAATTGAAACCATCAGCAGATTGAAGGATCACGTGGAACATATAAACAACACACAGTTTGCATGAGTTCCCAGCAAAGCTAAAACCCCATTTGTTCCCTGTGTGACACAGTTCAGATTTTACTGGAAATGGAATGTCAGAGCTCAGCAGTGAAATGTTAAATTATGGCTTGGGGCTGAACAATGACACTTTATCAGTTTTATTACTTAGGGGAGTATAGACACACATATACACTGATATTTTTAAGACCTTTCCCCCAAATGTCCAACAATGAGAAGTACTTAAGATCAAGAAAATGACTTTGGTGCCAAGATGGTTTAGGGCAACAGAACCAACTCCATCTTTTTTCAACCTGTCATAAAGATCTGAGTCATCTCTCTACATTAGAAATATGAGCTTGGATGATGAGATATTCCCACAAGGAGATGTCAGCTGAGTTGGTCTTGTTCATGTTGTGATTTGGAATTTAACTCCTTGTCCATAAAATAAACAAAGCATCATAAAAGTTTAATGGTCCACAGTGAATGAAGAAGATGCAGAAAGTGCTAAAAACTGTTGAATGCCGACACCAACATTTCCCTGTTTCCTGCCTCATGGTGTTAGAGGCACTGAGCTCACTGTGGAATTTCTGTGCATCTCACAACGTGGGTATTCTCTCAACTTGCAGGGCCACTTCAGAATACTTTTCTCATCCATATTGAAATCATGTTACCAAGGACCCAGGCTGCAATGCTAAACTAAGAAGGGTTTTAACCAGTCTTAAGAAAAAGTATGGGACTGCACAAGAAGTAACTTTATTATCCAAGACTGGTTTCTAAAGACCAAGTGTAGGAGCTCCTTTGGACAGGACATCCTGACCCTTCTGTGATATAGGCAAAATGTTCACACACCATCTCATGAGACCATTGTGTGGGAATCACACGTTTGTGACTAGCCACGGCAGTGTCTTATTTTCTGTGACCAAGTCATCAAGAAAAACACACGGGACTTTAGTGTTCATGCCACCATCCTGGACCTCAGTTTACCCCTTGTTGGGCAGGTGGCGTGAGGTTCAGCACTGTTCATTATGGTTTTCAGTGCTGTAAGTGGGTGAGCTCTGCAAGCCTCAGACTGGAAATCCAGGAACACCACCTACCGTACACTTGTACGACATGTGTAACTTCTGCTTCCCATCTTCTTACTTAGGAAACCACAGTTACAAGGTAGCGCCTCCCTCTGAGGAATGCTACATAGTTGAGAGGATCTCGTTCAGACTGCTAGAACTGTTTTGAGATAGTAAATGGTTGAACATTATTATTGAAGTACACGTAGAGCAACGTACCTTACTTTCAACCATAACTTGGAGTGATGGAAGGTGTGTGTGTGTTTTGGTGTGGGGACTAGAACCCAGGACCTCAGGTTTGCTGGGCAAATGCTCTCCCACTTGAAGCACACCCAGGCCTTTTATCTTTAGTTGGTGTTTCGGGTACGGCGTCAGGCTTTTGTCCATGCTGGGCTTGGAGGTGATTCTCCTGCCGTGGTCTCCAGTGTAGCTGCCATTACAGGCCGGCACCGTGATGCCCAGGTGGGTGGCACAGTTTTGAACAAGGCATCTTTTACAATTTGGAGATTATAACAAATTTAAATCAATATTACCTATCCCTGTAAGAACGTGGTTTCGCCAGATAAAGAATCTAAAACACAAACAAAAATGATGCCCTCCAATATCACAAAAGAATGCTTTCTTCCAAGGTTTCAAGGTTTTTGGTCACAAAGGAAGGCAAACGCTTCTGTCATCATGGAGACGGATCCTGGGCGGGTGACCCAAGGCTGGCGCGGGGCCTGCCTCGCTCCGCGGGCCGGTGTCCTCTTGGGCCTGGCTGACGTTGCTTTCTGACTTCCAGAGGTCTGCAGCGGGCCTAGGATGGTCCTTACTGAGAGCAAGCCCGGGCACCCAGTGCAGATGGTGAGGAAGGCTGAGGAAAGAGAGGTTGACGCGCGGCAAACCTAGCTATCAGGACGACACTACATGAGCGCGATCCACGCGCCTGAAGCGGGGAATCCGGGCTTTCTCCACACAGACGTGTTCATATTGCCGTTTAACCGCGCTGTCCCGCTTTCTGTACACGCAGTAGCTGTAAGCGTTTCTTCTGTGTTCGCAGAAATGGCTTCTGTGTGCCCCTGTGACCTTTCCCACACGCTTCCTTGGTCCCTTGGGAGAGTTTGTCCCCTGTCCCCGGGCTGTTGGCGCTCTGCTCCCCCTAACCCTTGCCTGTGTCGGCTGAAATCCCTCCAGTTAAAGGTGAGATAACCAGCCTTTGTTACTTTGGCTTGGATCAAAGACAATTTCTGAGTTAAAAACAAAGCTGGCCTAGGCTGGGAGGTAGTTGGCCTCCTATTGCCAGCAAAGTAAAGGACGCTGTGTGTGTGTGTGTGTGAGTGTGCGTGTGTGTGTGTGCGTGTGTGTGTGTGTGCGCGTGTGTGTGTGTCCTTTTTCCAGGACCGAAATTTTCATGCTCTGGAAACCCCAGGCGCAGAGCTTGAAGCGTTTGGGACAGAGCATCGCCCTGCAGTGCGGAAGACCGGACTCTGGCCGCCGTCCGCACGCCGTGGTGTCTCGGCCCGGGCGGCCGTGCTGGCGGGGCAGGAGCAGGTTCGCCTGAGCAGGCGCTGGGGGAGCGGCCCTCCCTTCCTTCCGCCGCTCTCCTCGCCTGCCCTGCGGCTCAGCTTCCGCTCCCCGCCTGTGCTCACTGCTGCAGACACGGCCCGTGGCCCAGCCGTGGCCTCCGGCTGCAGCCCCGCCTTTTGTGCTCCAGGAGAAGGGGAGATGCCCGGGTGGGGACTCCCGCCCTGACCTTTCCCCTGCCCCGCAGCACGTGAATGGGAGAAGCCTCCGGGTGTTCCCTGCCAGGGGACCAGAGCCTCAGCGGGCCCAGTGCCGGTCCTGACCACGTCCCGAGGTCTGGGCCAGCTCCGTCACCAGCAGATCTGCCTCTGGCTGTGGGGTGCCCCCCACGTCGAGCTTCCCCCAGACCAGGCAGCTCCCCGTCTGCGCTCGCCCTCCTGCAGAAATGAGGCGCTAACGCTTCCTTTCCGCCGCCGCCCCTGCTTTTCATCTGAGCCCCTGGCGTCGACCTCTGAGCCAGGCCAAGAGCATAGCTTGCCCAAAGCTGGTCCTTTTCCTATTTCCCAGATCCATAACACACACACACACACACACACACACACACACACACACACACACACACACTGCCATGCATACATGCTTAAAGAAAGAAAGAAACAGAGAGAGCCAGACACAGGAGAAAGGCAAGGCAGAGAGCCCACTCACATGGTATATATTTCTACTGAAAGGCATACTCCTATTCCTCCTTGTTTTACAAAGTGATCATTGTTTTTGACAAGTAATCATAGGTGCTATGTCTAATTAAATATAAGCAGCAGGCCCACAGGCTGCACAGAAAGAATCTATGCCCTTAAGCTTTTGAAAATAGCCATAAATCAATTTTCTATAAAGCCAGTGTAAAACTCACTGTTCTCCATAGAGAAAGTTCTGCTCTGGCTCTGTTACATTGCCTGTACTGTTATTATTCAAACAAGGCAGGTAGTAAGCAATACAGTACCAAGAAGGTAAAGTGAATATTTTGGAAGAAATTTCATCTATCAAAGAAAAAAAAAGAACTTTCGAGACTTTTTGGAATGCCCCAAATGATACGTGGTGAGAAAAATCTGCCAGGCCTCTTCTCAGTACACACAGGCTCCATGTGTGCTTCTCTTTCTGCTGCTGCCTCTGCTGAGTTTCAGTAGAGAACATGTCTTTCCTTTTGGTCATTGCTGCCATCCGTTAGACGAAGAGCTGAATCTAACTGCCCGGGGCCTTGGGAAGAGCGAGGACCACCTGGGGACCACCCGGGAGCAACTTCCCAGACCCTACCTACCCCTTGCGTTAAGCTGCTGCATTGGAGAGCAGAGCGTCCTTGCTCTTATCAGAAAAAGAATTCCAGGGCAAGCACAGAGGACTTAAGAAGAAGCGGATGTCTTGGTGGAAAGCACAGTGAAAGCAGAGCAAAAGTATACTCCATAGACAGGCATAGCAAGGAGCCCCGGCGGCCTCAGGGCCTCTGGGCTAGGGAGAAGTCGGTCCTGGAGGTGGTGCTACTATGTCATTCGCTTCCGGAAGTGGGGTTGTAAGACATCAGCTCCTGCCAGCACAGGTGGGAGACTTCACAGGTTCAGGGTAACAAGAAAGACCCAGTTGGTATTTTCCTATGCTGGTGCGCAGTAATGAGATTAAAAAATAAATAAATGAATAAATCATCAGATTTCCTCACTTCCTTCTTACCACATTTACGATGGCTGTTTGTTTCAATCAAAGGGTCCTAGGACATTAGTAAAGCTTTATGAGCACGCTTCTTCCGGTCAGAAGAATTTCTGTGTCAGGAAGTCTTAGTGTGATGTTTATCTGGGGCGATGACGGGGAAATGATTTTTGACTATACATTGGAGTTCAGTGGGAGGTGGGCGGGGGGGGGGGGGAATCATGGGCCGGCTTTCCTTCAGGATGACCCGGCTGGGGGAGGATGAAGGAGGTTGAGCACAATTGACACAGATGCTTTGCAACCATAATTGATAAAGGATCAATGGAACCTGTTGGGCTTTGGGGTGGGGAGGGGGAGGGGGTGTGTGAAAAAGGGTGAGACTGAGTGGAATACACAGTCAATATGTGTGAAGAACAGTAAATGTTGCCCTTTACAACTAATGTAAGCCAATAAAAATGATTGTGGGGCACCATGTTCCATTTCTAACGACCACTTTTGATTGCTCCAATTCTAATGCCACCAATTTCTAAGTTGTTCTGTCTTAGGGGCAGTCATCTTCCCAGAGCAGGCCTGCACGACCCACAGATGGACAGACACAGAGTCCACCCCCGCCTGACACGCGGACGGACAGACACAGAATCCACCCCCGTCTGACACGCGGATGGACAGACACAGTCTATACCCCCGCCTGACACGCGGACGGACAGACACACAGACGGACAGACACAGAGTCCACCCCCGCCTGACACGCAGATGGACAGACACACGGACGGACAGACACAGAGTCCACCCCCCCCCGACACGCGGATGGACAGACACAGCCTTCCATACCACTTTGGTGTCACCAATTCTGACCTCTCACCAGATACTTCAGAATTTAAATTGATAATATTCTTCAAATTCAAATTTTAAAAAAAAATCTGTATTTTCTTAGAATACATAGAATACAGCCAGCAAACCTCAGATTGGAAGTCCTCCCTTCCCAGTTATTCAGATCTCCTCGTGCACTGTGTTCCATGAGTGGGAGACTCGCAAAAGGAAATACATCCTGATAAAGAAAGGTCAGGATCGACGCGGCGGAACAGAGTAAACTGGACTGGATCCCGCAGGAGCACCTGATTGACAACATGCACTTACGGGACCGGAGGGAGGCCGGCCTCCCTGGTAGAGGGCGGGATTGATCCGCCGTCCTTATGGGACACAAAATGTACTTGAACACTGTACTAGCACATCAATTTCGGATAGATTTCAGATCTAGTCGGGAAAGGTAAACAGTAAAGATTTTGGAGGGGACGAAGAAAGGGTTTTGTGACCTTGGACTGGAAGAATTCTTAAGCAGTACTAGGTGGTGAACAAGAGAGAAAGAGAAAAAGAAAAAAAGACGAGTAGTTCAATGTGAAGACAAAGTTCCTGTTGCTCAAGAGCTCACTATTCAGAGAGCAGAAGAAGAGATTCTCAATGCTTCTAAGGGATTCAGATCCGTTACGTATAAAGGACTCTTAAATTAACAGGGGCGAGGGCGGACTCAATGAGACCACCACAGGCTTTGAGTAAGGCTCCTCAAGACGGGTTATCCGGGTCACCAGCGAGGCAGCGGAAGGGCGTTGACGCTTTGCACCAGCTGGTGTGGAATGGAAGTCAGTGCGGACTGCATCCCGACTGCATCCCAACGCAGTCCCCCCCCCCCCCCCCAACGGCTACAATGAGCAGGCGGCAAAGCGGAGCTACGGGGGTGGAGCGACCGGCGTGCCTCGTCACAACTACACCCAGTCGCTCGTGCAAACTGGACACACGCGGGCCCGCTCCGGGTTCCCTGTTCCCATCAGACACGCACGTGGCCGTGCGCCGTGGCGTGAACCAGGGTGTTCACGCCATCCGTCCCTGCCCACGGCAACTCTGTAAGGACCTGCGGGCACGGAACAGGCCGACAAACCAAACCCGGGGAAGGGAGTCCACATCCAGCCACAGAGAGCAGCCGGGCACAGCAGGGCCCACGCTGCAGGCCTGCGGGGAGGCGGGCACGCGGAGGGAGGGCGGGGCCCGTGGCCTGGGCCGCGGGATGCGAAGAGCTCAGTTCACAGGCAGCTTCTGCCCCTGAGAGCTTGTCACCCCGGTGTGATCGTGGAAACCTACAATACGCGGATAAGATGCTCTGTTCAAAATCTTCGAAAAATGTATCTCGAACTCATGGCATGAAGGAGTCAGCCTTCAAAGAGGCGAGCTGATAAGTCACAGCGTGCCGCCTCGACCAGTGCCGCCCCTTCCCTATTCCTCTCCGCCCCTCCCCAGTCCTTCCTTTCCCCCAGTTTCCTTGCTTTTGTGGGACGGGCAATGAATGTCTGTCTGCCTACTTCCTCCTCTCCTCATCACGCCCCCATTCCCCTTCCTCTTGTGCTTACCTCCCTCCTTTCCAGTACCCATTTTCTAGGAATCCTTTTGTTGGACTGTGAGTTTTTTGAAGGAATCACATTGCTTGAAATCTCCCCTGAAAACACCCTATTGTGACGAATACTTTTGTATACACCTGTGTATAACCCCAAGGTGTTTACTAGTGCATTTATAAATGAATTCTCCCTTCCACCATTGAGAGAAAGCATTTGTCCTTTGTCTCTCTGGGCCTGACTTATTTCATGTCACATGATGTTTTTCCAGATCCATCCATTTCATCACAAATGATGTAATACCATTCTTTCTAATGGATGAATATGATTCCACTGGGCGTATATGCCACATTTTCTTGATGCATTCGTCTATTGAGGGGAATCTGGACTAATTCCATTCCTTGGCGATGGGCAGCAGTGCTGCAATGAACATGACCTTTATTATTGATGTTGTGATTCCATTTCACGTTACTGTGTCCTAGTGAGATCTCACTTTTAGAAAGCATCATGTAGTATCAATTCAGAATGGATCAAAGGCCTCGATGTAAGAACTGAAACCACGAAACTACTATAGGAGGGAGTAGGAGAAAAATTAGGGCTCTCAGCACAGGCAGGAATTTCCTGAGTAAAGTTCTAGGGACTCCAAAAATGAAAGAAAGAATTGGTAAATGGGATTGCATTAAGCAAGTTTCTGCCTGGTCAAAGGTATAGTTACTAAGCTAAAAAGACGACCTTCAGACTGGGAGAAGATCTTTGCCAGCTACATATCAGACATGTGCTAGTATCCAGGATATACAAAGAGCTTAAGAAACGAAACCTTCAAAGAATCAACAACCCAATTAATAAATTAGCAACCAAGCTAAATAGAGACTTCTCCGAAGAAGCAATAAAAATGGACAATAGACAGATCACTGTAATCCTATTTAAATATGTTCCACTGTACTCAAATTAAAACACTGGTCAGAACAAAAATCTCAGTTATTTTTACTCCAAGTCTTTTCCTACATCAAGAGTAGAAATTCATCCACTGACAGAATTTCCTGGTTTTCTGGGAGCATTTCTATTTCACACATTCTCAATAACTAATACATTATGCACTGACACTTCTAAAGGAAGATCAAACTCTCCTTTATTCAGTGACTTCCCCATTTTTGTGTTTTCAATTTTTATATTTTTCGCTTGGTTACCTGGAGTTTATCTTCTACAGATTGCTGGAAAATGGAATATTTATCAAATATTTCCAGTGTCATGAATATCTGAGGGCAATGTCCTCAAGAGGGCAAAAAAATCAGCAATTTTGTGAATTTTTCATATTTAGACTCCACCTGGCCACCTTGAACTTTCTTCTTGTGATTTCATGGAATGAGGAGCTGGGGCCCCATCTTTGTCTTCTGCACGTGGCAGGAAGTCTTTGTTTTCTTCTTACATGTATGTGTCTACAGTGGACTTCGTCCCTGTTAATAGCACTTACGTGGGAAGGAGGAAGACCAGCTCTCCTGTCAGCCCAGATCAATGCCAAACCATCTCCGTGTCTCACGTGTTTCTCATCTCTGAAGTATTTCTTTCGGTTGTTCCCATTTTGGTTCACATGATCACTGATTTTGTTCAAGCTGCGCTTTATTATTGGAAATGGACCCTAATCTCCTTTCTCTGTTTTTCCAAAAATTTGAGAGGGTTTTCCATGCTCTCCTTTGACATCAGTGGGATTTACCAAAGACTAATATGCTCATAAAAATGCCTTTTGTTGTGATTTTGCAATATTTTGCTTTCATCTCAGATATTACCTGCACGTGGGCTACTGGGAGCTCTCCTGGCTCCCTTTCTTGGGTCTACCTCCAAGTAAGAGTCCTACATATACACCCCTCTGTACGGAAAGCTCAGCTTCTTCTTGGAAATGAAGTTTCTTAACGGAAATAGGAGAAGGTATTGGGATGGAAAGTGAGAAGGGGAGGTTGCTTCTTGAAGTTGCCTGAGTTCCGGGAGATTTTCAAAGAGCAGGTGGAGTGTCCAGTTAGTTTGTTATGCATGGTTTGAAGTCTAGTACCTATCCAGGTAGCTTGTTTTGCACAGCTTGAAGACTATTAGCAAGTTAGCTTGCTCAGTATGGCTCGACGTCCAGCCGCCCACCTCCAATATCCGGGACTTTGGAAAACCCAGTTAACCATTTTTATCTAGCTTTAGCAACAGAACGGGAATAATGTTAGTATCAGTGTGGCAGAATTGTGATAAGCAGCTATGTGGCATTGTTCATTTAAAACACTTACCTAGGTTTTTAGAGCCCAGTCTTGGTTGGCTGGTGCTGTCAGGCATTGTCAGCTAGACACACGTTTGGCGAAAACACGAATGTCTCTGACATCTTGCTCTTGCTGCTATGTCAAGGAATGACATGCGTGGCGGGTCACCAGCCTAGCAGGGGGTCACCAGCCTACTGGCCTAGACTGGCAGGTTATGTTCCTGGCAGCAGACAGAAAGACCCACCTCAGGGCTGGCTCCCACGTGTGTGATATTTTGCCCACCATCATGAGTCCTTCCATAGCTAGGACAAGAGCTGGTTAGCACCTATCATTGTAAACCATTCAGAGCAGGAATCTCAGCCCAAAATAGAAAAACAGAGGCCAGGCAGAACTAGGAGAAAATGGAAAAACAATGACCAAGTCCAGCATCCGTCAAACAGAAAAGTACTCACCAGTTACAATCCAGGGAAAAATAAAAACATTGCTATTTGACATGGAATTTATGAGGCTATTATCTTGTGACATTTTGTTAAACTCTAAAAGAGTCAGATGGAATCTCATTTTTCATTAGCAAGTGCCAATCCACACACCATCAGAAACTAAAATGTATTCAGGGGAATTGTCTAAGGAAAGTGAAATACTGCACAAATTAGAGAAGGACACACCAATTTAAGGAGAAAATGGCGATCAATTTCAATGAAGCAAATTTTAGGCCTTGTGAAACCTTTCACAAATTATTTATGCTGGAATCTGGACAAGTAAATGCAATGTAAGTTTGGATTTATTTTGCTTTGAAGTAAACAATAAATTATATTCAATAAGTATGAACATTGTTCATTCACTGATGTTATCATGTTAATATTCTTTACAAAACATAGTGTTTTATATCAATTTTACCTGATGTAGCTTAATTCTCCTTTAATTCACTAATTTCATGCAATATGTAGGGTACATATATATTATATAACATATGCCTTTGGAACGAATAGTTTTAATGTGTATTTTTAATGATTTGTGAACCTTCGGAAGGTTATTCAGCCTGAATGGAATTATTCATTCTTGAGTTTTAAGTACTGTTCTGGTGAAAAGTTGCAATTAAGTTATTTCTGAGTGTACAAGTATTTTTCAGGTTACTGTAGGACACAAATGTTTCACTGTCATTTCACTGGTGACCTTTAGAGGACTTACTAATTAAGAATGACTCTGTAATGCTGCGGAACTTCAGGGCCAAGTGGGTAATTGGACCCTGCTCAAGGTCACGAAGCTGCAAGGTTTCCCCTAAAGCCGACGTGTGAAATTCTTCCCCATTACTGGCCAACACCTTCCCAAGCGTCTACACCGCAATCTCACTTTTGGAAATGGAGAAACATGTATCTGTCTTGGTTTTGTTTGCAGTTTTACTGGCATGTCATGTCATCCCACGTCAATACATCTTTACGAAACATCCTTCGGATGAGCCTGGCACCTCGCCTCTGGAAAGCCTGAGAGAAATGATAGCGCCATAGGAAGCCCTGCGCCAGAGTCTACAGTTATTCTGGAAATCATGCCATGTGAAAGCCATTCTAGGGCTTAAAAAATGTATTCCGTTCTCTTTGCAAAAAGGAAGACAAAAAGGCTGTGCTGCGGCTTCGCATGGAATGGAGGGTCTGGCGGGAGCAGAGACCCGGCCCTTCCTGACTGTTGTAGCCCGCGGGCCTCAGGTCTCGGGGCCGGGTCGGCCTCCCCTGCCGCTGCCCGCCCTACCACACGCAGACAGCCAAAGGAGCTGCTCCGTCTTGAGGCTCTGCTTGATTCCGGCGTTGTTTTATTTCCTTTAAGCCACCCTAGACTATCAGAAACAGCCTCTTAGCATGAAAAATTCTTAAGACACTGTCTCATTCTTTTCTTACAACATCACTCTCATAGGGTATTATTATTAATCGTAATTATTTCCCCATCTTTCAAGAAAAGTACTTTTTTACTCATTCTGGTTATATCTACAGTTTTACACCTGTTGCCTTGGCAAACAAACCACAAGGGTGATTATTTTCTTGTTCTTGTTCCACATGTCATGTGCCTCTAAAACACCAATGGATGACAAACTTCTTAGCCTTGGTAGTACAGAGCAAGGACCACCCTTCCCGTTTGGATCTGTGTGTGTGTGTGTGTGTGTACACACATTTATATGTGTATATATATTCTTTAAAAGTTCTT